>NW_027018067.1:0-95873 GCF_032854445.1 Liolophura sinensis | reverse complement strand
ATTAGCCTCTTACCAGCAGCATTGGAACAGTTTTTCTACTTTTGGATTTTTGCCTGGTCTTTTTGCTAACTGATTTCGACTACATTAACTATGTACAATCGCGACTGGTCATTACTATATTCAACTTTTCATTATAAGTTATGTGCCCTTCGGTAGCCCAGACGACGTCAAATCTTTGGGCCAAGCCCATTTAACTCACCCAGCAAATGTCTTACTTCTAAGTCGAAGACAAACTCAATGTCTTTATCTACATGTAGAAAAACCACACCATTTGTATATAAAAAAAACACAAGGTACTTGATACAGTCCGCTGTAAAAAGTACAATTGAACACTGACCCACATCAATAAGGTGCCAAAAGATGCGCAATTGGGTCAGGCATCTCCAGCTGTTGAAAAATTGCAAATTTCCTTGGTTTCCATGGAGTAAGGGCCGTTGCTGGGCACGTGATCTTGACATCAATGATTATTCATTTGTGGCTACAGCCAAAAGTATTGGTCGGAGAGCAACGTGGTTTGCACCATTCGATTTCTCGTCAAAAAATACGTCGGATTAGCCTCTTACCAGCAGCATTGGAACAGTTTTTCCACTTTTGGATTTTTGCCTGGTATTTTGTCTAATTGAAATCGGCTACATTAACTATGTACAATCGCGACTGGTCATTACTATATTCAACTTTTCATTATAAGTTATGTGCCCTTCGGTAGCCCAGACGACGTCAAATCTTTGGGCCAAGCCCATTTAACTCACCCAGCAAATGTCTTACTTCTAAGTCGAAGACAAACTCAATGTCTTTATCTACATGTAGAAAAAGCAAACCATTTGTATATAAAAAAAACACAAGGTACTTGATACAGTCCGCTGTAAAAAGTACAATTGAACACTGACCCACATCAATAAGGTGCCAAAAGATGCGCAATTGGGCCAGGCATCTCCAGCTGTTGAAAAATTGCAAATTTCCTTGGTTTCCATGGAGTAAGAGCCGTTGCTGGGCACGTGATCTTCACATCAATGATTATTCATTTGTGGCTACAGCCAAAAGTATTGGTCGGAGAGCAACGTGGTTTGCACCATTCGATTTCTCGTCAAAAAATACGTCGGATTAGCCTCTTACCAGCAGCATTGGAACAGTTTTTCCACTTTTGGATTTTTGCCTGGTCTTTTTGCGAATTGAAATCGGCTACATTAACTATGTACAATCGCTACTGGTCATTACTATATTCAACTTTTCATTATAAGTTATGTGCCCTTCGGTAGCCCAGACGACGTCAAATCTTTGGGCCAAGCCCATTTAACTCACCCAGCAGTTGTCTTACTTCTAAGTCGAAGACAAACTCAATGTCTTTATCTACATGTAGAAAAACCACACCATTTGTATATAAAAAAAACACAAGGTACTTGATACAGTCCGCTGTAAAAAGTACAATTGAACATTGACCCACATCAATAAGGTGCCAAAAGATGCGCAATTGGGCCAGGCATCTCCAGCTGTTGAAAAATTGCAAATTTCCTTGGTTTCCATGGAGTAAGAGCCGTTGCTGGGCACGTGATCTTGACATCAATGATTATTCATTTGTGGCTACAGCCAAAAGTATTGGTCGGAGAGCAACGTGGTTTACACCATTCGATTTCTCGTCAAAAAATACGTCGGAATAGCCTCTTACCAGCAGAATTGGAACAGTTTTTCCACTTTTGGATTTTTGCCTGGTATTTTTTCTAATTGAAATCGGCTACATTAACTATGTACAATCGCGACTGGTCATTACTATATTCAACTTTTCATTATAAGTTATGTGCCCTTCGGTAGCCCAGACGACGTCAAATCTTTGGGCCAAGCCCATTTAACTCACCCAGCAAATGTCTTACTTTTAAGTCGAAGACAAACTCAATGTCTTTATCTACATGTAGAAAAACCACACCATTTGTATATAAAAAAAACACAAGGTACTTGATACAGTCCGCTGTAAAAAGTACAATTGAACACTGACCCACATCAATAAGGTGCCAAAAGATGCGCAATTGGGCCAGGCATCTCCAGCTGTTGAAAAATTGCAAATTTCCTTGGTTTCCATGGAGTAAGAGCCGTTGCTGGGCAGGTGATCTTGACATCAATGATTATTCATTTGTGGCTACAGCCAAAAGTATTGGTCGGAGAGCAACGCGGTTTGCACCATTCGATTTCTCGTCAAAAAATACGTCGGATTAGCCTCTTACCAGCAGCATTGGAACAGTTTTTCTACTTTTGGATTTTTGCCTGGTCTTTTTGCGAATTGAAATCGGCTACATTAACTATGTACAATCGCGACTGGTCATTACTATATTCAACTTTTCATTATAAGTTATGTGCCCTTCGGTAGCCCAGACGACGTCAAATCTTTGGGCCAAGCCCATTTAACTCACCCAGCAGTTGTCTTACTTCTAAGTCGAAGACAAACTCAATGTCTTTATCTACATGTAGAAAAACCACACCATTTGTATATAAAAAAACACAAAGTACTTGATACAGTCCGCTGTAAAAAGTACAATTGAACACTGACCCACATCAATAAGGTGCCAAAAGATGCGCAATTGGGCCAGGCATCTCCAGCTGTTGAAAAATTGCAAATTTCCTTGGTTTCCATGGAGTAAGAGCCGTTGCTGGGCACGTGATCTTGACATCAATGATTATTCATTTGTGGTTACAGCCAAAAGTATTGGTCGGAGAGCAACGCGGTTTGCACCATTCGATTTCTCGTCAAAAAATACGTCGGATTAGGTTCTTACCAGCAGCATTGGAACAGTTTTTCCACTTTTGGATTTTTGCCTGGTCTTTTTTTCTAATTGAAATCGGCTACATTAACTATGTACAATCGCGACTGGTCATTACTATATTCAACTTTTCATTATAAGTTATGTGGCCTTCGGTAGCCCAGACGACGTCAAATCTTTGGGCCAAGCCCATTTAACTCACCCAGCAAATGTCTTACTTCTAAGTCGAAGACAAACTCATTGTCTTTATCTACATGTAGAAAAGCCACACCATTTGTATATAAAAAAAACACAAGGTACTTGATACAGTCCGCTGTAAAAAGTACAATTGAACACTGACCCACATCAATAAGGTGCCAAAAGATGCGCAATTGGGCCAGGCATCTCCAGCTGTTTAAAAATTGCAAATTTCCTTGGTTTCCATGGAGTAAGAGCCGTTGCTGGGCACGTGATCTTGACATCAATGATTATTCATTTGTGGCTACAGCAAAAAGTATTGGTCGGAGAGCAACGCGGTTTGCACCATTCGATTTCTCGTCAAAAAATACGTCGGATTAGCCTCTTACCAGCAGCATTGGAACAGTTTTTCTACTTTTGGATTTTTGCCTGGTCTTTTTGCTAACTGATTTCGGCTACATTAACTATGTACAATCGCGACTGGTCATTACTATATTCAACTTTTCATTATAAGTTATGTGCCCTTCGGTAGCCCAGACGAAGTCAAATCTTTGGGCCAAGCCCATTTAACTCACCCAGCAGTTGTCTTACTTCTAAGTCGAAGACAAACTCAATGTCTTTATCTACATGTAGAAAAACCACACCATTTGTATATAAAAAAAACACAAGGTACTTGATACAGTCCGCTGTAAAAAGTACAATTGAACACTGACCCACATCAATAAGGTGCCAAAAGATGCGCAATTGGGCCAGGCATCTCCAGCTGTTGAAAAATTGCAAATTTCCTTGGTTTCCATGGAGTAAGAGCCGTTGCTGGGCACGTGATCTTGACATCAATGATTATTCATTTGTGGCTACAGCCAAAAGTATTGGTCGGAGAGCAACGTGGTTTGCACCATTCGATTTCTCGTCAAAAAATACGTCGGAATAGCCTCTTACCAGCAGAATTGGAACAGTTTTTCCACTTTTGGATTTTTGCCTGGTATTTTGTCTAATTGAAATCGGCTACATTAACTATGTACAATCGCGACTGGTCATTACTATATTCAACTTTTCATTATAAGTTATGTGCCCTTCGGTAGCCCAGACGACGTCAAATCTTTGGGCCAAGCCCATTTAACTCACCCAGCAAATGTCTTACTTCTAAGTCGAAGACAAACTCAATGTCTTTATCTACATGTAGAAAAACCACACCATTTGTATATAAAAAAAACACAAGGTACTTGATACAGTCCGCTGTAAAAAGTACAATTGAACACTGACCCACATCAATAAGGTGCCAAAAGATGCGCAATTGGGTCAGGCATCTCCAGCTGTTGAAAAATTGCAAATTTCCTTGGTTTCCATGGAGTAAGGGCCGTTGCTGAGCACGTGATCTTGACATCAATGATTATTCATTTGTGGCTACAGCCAAAAGTATTGGTCGGAGAGCAACGTGGTTTGCACCATTCGATTTCTCGTCAAAAAATACGTCGGATTAGCCTCTTACCAGCAGCATTGGAACAGTTTTTCCACTTTTGGATTTTTGCCTGGTATTTTGTCTAATTGAAATCGGCTACATTAACTATGTACAATCGCGACTGGTCATTACTATATTCAACTTTTCATTATAAGTTATGTGCCCTTCGGTAGCCCAGACGACGTCAAATCTTTGGGCAAAGCCCATTTAACTCACCCAGCAGTTGTCTTACTTCTAAGTCGAAGACAAACTCAATGTCTTTATCTACATGTAGAAAAACCACACCATTTGTATATAAAAAAAACACAAGGTACTTGATACAGTCCGCTGTAAAAAGTACAATTGAACACTGACCCACATCAATAAGGTGCCAAAATATGCGCAATTGGGCCAGGCATTTCCAGCTGTTGAAAAATTGCAAATTTCCTTGGTTTCCATGGAGTAAGAGCCGTTGCTGGGCACGTGATCTTGACATCAATGATTATTCATTTGTGGCTACAGCCAAAAGTATTGGTCGGAGAGCAACGCGGTTTGCACCATTCGATTTCTCGTCAAAAAATACGTCGGATTAGCCTCTTACCAGCAGCATTGGAACAGTTTTTCCACTTTTGGATTTTTGCCTGGTCTTTTTGCTAATTGAAATCGGCTACATTAACTATGTACAATCGCGACTGGTCATTACTATATTCAACTTTTCATTATAAGTTATGTGGCCTTCGGTAGCCCAGACGACGTCAAATCTTTGGGCCAAGCCCATTTAACTCACCCAGCAAATGTCTTACTTCTAAGTCGAAGACAAACTCAATGTCTTTATCTACATGTAGAAAAAGCAAACCATTTGTATATAAAAAAAACACAAGGTACTTGATACAGTCCGCTGTAAAAAGTACAATTGAACACTGACCCACATCAATAAGGTGCCAAAAGATGCGCAATTGGGCCAGGCATCTCCAGCTGTTGAAAAATTGCAAATTTCCTTGGTTTCCATGGAGTAAGAGCCGTTGCTGGGCACGTGATCTTCACATCAATGATTATTCATTTGTGGCTACAGCCAAAAGTATTGGTCGGAGAGCAACGTGGTTTGCACCATTCGATTTCTCGTCAAAAAATACGTCGGATTAGCCTCTTACCAGCAGCATTGGAACAGTTTTTCTACTTTTGGATTTTTGCCTGGTCTTTTTGCGAATTGAAATCGGCTACATTAACTATGTACAATCGCGACTGGTCATTACTATATTCAACTTTTCATTATAAGTTATGTGCCCTTCGGTAGCCCAGACGACGTCAAATCTTTGGGCCAAGCCCATTTAACTCACCCAGCAAATGTCTTACTTCTAAGTCGAAGACAAACTCAATGTCTTTATCTACATGTAGAAAAACCACACCATTTGTATATAAAAAAAACACAAGGTACTTGATACAGTCCGCTGTAAAAAGTACAATTGAACACTGACCCACATCAATAAGGTGCCAAAAGATGCGCAATTGGGTAAGGCATCTCCAGCTGTTGAAAAATTGCAAATTTCCTTGGTTTCCATGGAGTAAGAGCCGTTGCTGGGCACGTGATCTTGACATCAATGATTATTCATTTGTGGCTACAGCCAAAAGTATTGGTCGGAGAGCAACGTGGTTTGCACCATTCGATTTCTCGTCAAAAAATACGTCGGATTAGCCTCTTACCAGCAGCATTGGAACAGTTTTTCCACTTTTGGATTTTTGCCTGGTCTTTTTGCGAATTGAAATCGGCTACATTAACTATGTACAATCGCTACTGGTCATTACTATATTCAACTTTTCATTATAAGTTATGTGCCCTTCGGTAGCCCAGACGACGTCAAATCTTTGGGCCAAGCCCATTTAACTCACCCAGCAGTTGTCTTACTTCTAAGTCGAAGACAAACTCAATGTCTTTATCTACATGTAGAAAAACCACACCATTTGTATATAAAAAAAACACAAGGTACTTGATACAGTCCGCTGTAAAAAGTACAATTGAACATTGACCCACATCAATAAGGTGCCAAAAGATGCGCAATTGGGCCAGGCATCTCCAGCTGTTGAAAAATTGCAAATTTCCTTGGTTTCCATGGAGTAAGAGCCGTTGCTGGGCACGTGATCTTGACATCAATGATTATTCATTTGTGGCTACAGCCAAAAGTATTGGTCGGAGAGCAACGTGGTTTACACCATTCGATTTCTCGTCAAAAAATACGTCGGAATAGCCTCTTACCAGCAGAATTGGAACAGTTTTTCCACTTTTGGATTTTTGCCTGGTATTTTTTCTAATTGAAATCGGCTACATTAACTATGTACAATCGCGACTGGTCATTACTATATTCAACTTTTCATTATAAGTTATGTGCCCTTCGGTAGCCCAGACGACGTCAAATCTTTGGGCCAAGCCCATTTAACTCACCCAGCAAATGTCTTACTTTTAAGTCGAAGACAAACTCAATGTCTTTATCTACATGTAGAAAAACCACACCATTTGTATATAAAAAAAACACAAGGTACTTGATACAGTCCGCTGTAAAAAGTACAATTGAACACTGACCCACATCAATAAGGTGCCAAAAGATGCGCAATTGGGCCAGGCATCTCCAGCTGTTGAAAAATTGCAAATTTCCTTGGTTTCCATGGAGTAAGAGCCGTTGCTGGGCAGGTGATCTTGACATCAATGATTATTCATTTGTGGCTACAGCCAAAAGTATTGGTCGGAGAGCAACGCGGTTTGCACCATTCGATTTCTCGTCAAAAAATACGTCGGATTAGCCTCTTACCAGCAGCATTGGAACAGTTTTTCTACTTTTGGATTTTTGCCTGGTCTTTTTGCGAATTGAAATCGGCTACATTAACTATGTACAATCGCGACTGGTCATTACTATATTCAACTTTTCATTATAAGTTATGTGCCCTTCGGTAGCCCAGACGACGTCAAATCTTTGGGCCAAGCCCATTTAACTCACCCAGCAGTTGTCTTACTTCTAAGTCGAAGACAAACTCAATGTCTTTATCTACATGTAGAAAAACCACACCATTTGTATATAAAAAAACACAAAGTACTTGATACAGTCCGCTGTAAAAAGTACAATTGAACACTGACCCACATCAATAAGGTGCCAAAAGATGCGCAATTGGGCCAGGCATCTCCAGCTGTTGAAAAATTGCAAATTTCCTTGGTTTCCATGGAGTAAGAGCCGTTGCTGGGCACGTGATCTTGACATCAATGATTATTCATTTGTGGTTACAGCCAAAAGTATTGGTCGGAGAGCAACGCGGTTTGCACCATTCGATTTCTCGTCAAAAAATACGTCGGATTAGGTTCTTACCAGCAGCATTGGAACAGTTTTTCCACTTTTGGATTTTTGCCTGGTCTTTTTTTCTAATTGAAATCGGCTACATTAACTATGTACAATCGCGACTGGTCATTACTATATTCAACTTTTCATTATAAGTTATGTGGCCTTCGGTAGCCCAGACGACGTCAAATCTTTGGGCCAAGCCCATTTAACTCACCCAGCAAATGTCTTACTTCTAAGTCGAAGACAAACTCATTGTCTTTATCTACATGTAGAAAAGCCACACCATTTGTATATAAAAAAAACACAAGGTACTTGATACAGTAAGCTTTAAAAAGTACAATTGAACACTGACCCACATCAATAAGGTGCCAAAAGATGCGCAATTGGGCCAGGCATCTCCAGCTGTTTAAAAATTGCAAATTTCCTTGGTTTCCATGGAGTAAGAGCCGTTGCTGGGCACGTGATCTTGACATCAATGATTATTCATTTGTGGCTACAGCAAAAAGTATTGGTCGGAGAGCAACGCGGTTTGCACCATTCGATTTCTCGTCAAAAAATACGTCGGATTAGCCTCTTACCAGCAGCATTGGAACAGTTTTTCTACTTTTGGATTTTTGCCTGGTCTTTTTGCTAACTGATTTCGGCTACATTAACTATGTACAATCGCGACTGGTCATTACTATATTCAACTTTTCATTATAAGTTATGTGCCCTTCGGTAGCCCAGACGAAGTCAAATCTTTGGGCCAAGCCCATTTAACTCACCCAGCAGTTGTCTTACTTCTAAGTCGAAGACAAACTCAATGTCTTTATCTACATGTAGAAAAACCACACCATTTGTATATAAAAAAAACACAAGGTACTTGATACAGTCCGCTGTAAAAAGTACAATTGAACACTGACCCACATCAATAAGGTGCCAAAAGATGCGCAATTGGGCCAGGCATCTCCAGCTGTTGAAAAATTGCAAATTTCCTTGGTTTCCATGGAGTAAGAGCCGTTGCTGGGCACGTGATCTTGACATCAATGATTATTCATTTGTGGCTACAGCCAAAAGTATTGGTCGGAGAGCAACGTGGTTTGCACCATTCGATTTCTCGTCAAAAAATACGTCGGAATAGCCTCTTACCAGCAGAATTGGAACAGTTTTTCCACTTTTGGATTTTTGCCTGGTATTTTGTCTAATTGAAATCGGCTACATTAACTATGTACAATCGCGACTGGTCATTACTATATTCAACTTTTCATTATAAGTTATGTGCCCTTCGGTAGCCCAGACGACGTCAAATCTTTGGGCCAAGCCCATTTAACTCACCCAGCAAATGTCTTACTTCTAAGTCGAAGACAAACTCAATGTCTTTATCTACATGTAGAAAAACCACACCATTTGTATATAAAAAAAACACAAGGTACTTGATACAGTCCGCTGTAAAAAGTACAATTGAACACTGACCCACATCAATAAGGTGCCAAAAGATGCGCAATTGGGTCAGGCATCTCCAGCTGTTGAAAAATTGCAAATTTCCTTGGTTTCCATGGAGTAAGAGCCGTTGCTGGGCACGTGATCTTGACATCAATGATTATTCATTTGTGGCTACAGCCAAAAGTATTGGTCGGAGAGCAACGCGGTTTGCACCATTCGATTTCTCGTCAAAAAATACGTCGGATTAGCCTCTTACCAGCAGCATTGGAACAGTTTTTCAACTTTTGGATTTTTGCCAGGTCTTTTTTTCTAATTGAAATCGGCTACATTAACTATGTACAATCGCGACTGGTCATTACTATATTCAACTTTTCATTATAAGTTATGTGGCCTTCGGTAGCCCAGACGACGTCAAATCTTTGGGCCAAGCCCATTTAACTCACCCAGCAAATGTCTTACTTCTAAGTCGAAGACAAACTCAATGTCTTTATCTACATGTAGAAAAACCACACCATTTGTATATAAAAAAAACACAAGGTACTTGATACAGTCCGCTGTAAAAAGTACAATTGAACACTGACCCACATCAATAAGGTGCCAAAAGATGCGCAATTGGGTCAGGCATCTCCAGCTGTTGAAAAATTGCAAATTTCCTTGGTTTCCATGGAGTAAGAGCCGTTGCTGGGCACGTGATCTTGACATCAATGATTATTCATTTGTGGCTACAGCCAAAAGTATTGGTCGGAGAGCAACGCGGTTTGCACCATTCGATTTCTCGTCAAAAAATACGTCGGATTAGCCTCTTACCAGCAGCATTGGAACAGTTTTTCCACTTTTGGATTTTTGCCAGGTCTTTTTTTCTAATTGAAATCGGCTACGTTAACTATGTACAATCGCGACTGGTCATTACTATATTCAACTTTTCATTATAAGTTATGTGGCCTTCGGTAGCCCAGACGACGTCAAATCTTTGGGCCAAGCCCATTTAACTCACCCAGCAAATGTCTTACTTCTAAGTCGAAGACAAACTCAAAGTCTTTATCTACATGTAGAAAAACCACACCATTTGTATATAAAAAAAACACAAGGTACATGATAAAGTCTGCTGTAAAAAGTACAATTGAACACTGACCCACATCAATAAGGTGCCAAAAGATGCGCAATTGGGCCAGGCATCTCCAGCTGTTGAAAAATTGCAAATTTCCTTGGTTTCCATGGAGTAAGAGCCGTTGCTGGGCACGTGATCTTGACATCAATGATTATTCATTTGTGGTTACAGCCAAAAGTATTGGTCGGAGAGCAACGCGGTTTGCACCATTCGATTTCTCGTCAAAAAATACGTCGGATTAGGTTCTTACCAGCAGCATTGGAACAGTTTTTTCCACTTTTGGATTTTTGCCTGGTCTTTTTTTCTAATTGAAATCGGCTACATTAACTATGTACAATCGCGACTGGTCATTACTATATTCAACTTTTCATTATAAGTTATGTGGCCTTCGGTAGCCCAGACGACGTCAAATCTTTGGGCCAAGCCCATTTAACTCACCCAGCAAATGTCTTACTTCTAAGTCGAAGACAAACTCATTGTCTTTATCTACATGTAGAAAAGCCACACCATTTGTATATAAAAAAAACACAAGGTACTTGATACAGTAAGCTTTAAAAAGTACAATTGAACACTGACCCACATCAATAAGGTGCCAAAAGATGCGCAATTGGGCCAGGCATCTCCAGCTGTTTAAAAATTGCAAATTTCCTTGGTTTCCATGGAGTAAGAGCCGTTGCTGGGCACGTGATCTTGACATCAATGATTATTCATTTGTGGCTACAGCAAAAAGTATTGGTCGGAGAGCAACGCGGTTTGCACCATTCGATTTCTCGTCAAAAAATACGTCGGATTAGCCTCTTACCAGCAGCATTGGAACAGTTTTTCTACTTTTGGATTTTTGCCTGGTCTTTTTGCTAACTGATTTCGGCTACATTAACTATGTACAATCGCGACTGGTCATTACTATATTCAACTTTTCATTATAAGTTATGTGCCCTTCGGTAGCCCAGACGAAGTCAAATCTTTGGGCCAAGCCCATTTAACTCACCCAGCAGTTGTCTTACTTCTAAGTCGAAGACAAACTCAATGTCTTTATCTACATGTAGAAAAACCACACCATTTGTATATAAAAAAAACACAAGGTACTTGATACAGTCCGCTGTAAAAAGTACAATTGAACACTGACCCACATCAATAAGGTGCCAAAAGATGCGCAATTGGGCCAGGCATCTCCAGCTGTTGAAAAATTGCAAATTTCCTTGGTTTCCATGGAGTAAGAGCCGTTGCTGGGCACGTGATCTTGACATCAATGATTATTCATTTGTGGCTACAGCCAAAAGTATTGGTCGGAGAGCAACGTGGTTTGCACCATTCGATTTCTCGTCAAAAAATACGTCGGAATAGCCTCTTACCAGCAGAATTGGAACAGTTTTTCCACTTTTGGATTTTTGCCTGGTATTTTGTCTAATTGAAATCGGCTACATTAACTATGTACAATCGCGACTGGTCATTACTATATTCAACTTTTCATTATAAGTTATGTGCCCTTCGGTAGCCCAGACGACGTCAAATCTTTGGGCCAAGCCCATTTAACTCACCCAGCAAATGTCTTACTTCTAAGTCGAAGACAAACTCAATGTCTTTATCTACATGTAGAAAAACCACACCATTTGTATATAAAAAAAACACAAGGTACTTGATACAGTCCGCTGTAAAAAGTACAATTGAACACTGACCCACATCAATAAGGTGCCAAAAGATGCGCAATTGGGTCAGGCATCTCCAGCTGTTGAAAAATTGCAAATTTCCTTGGTTTCCATGGAGTAAGAGCCGTTGCTGGGCACGTGATCTTGACATCAATGATTATTCATTTGTGGCTACAGCCAAAAGTATTGGTCGGAGAGCAACGCGGTTTGCACCATTCGATTTCTCGTCAAAAAATACGTCGGATTAGCCTCTTACCAGCAGCATTGGAACAGTTTTTCAACTTTTGGATTTTTGCCAGGTCTTTTTTTCTAATTGAAATCGGCTACATTAACTATGTACAATCGCGACTGGTCATTACTATATTCAACTTTTCATTATAAGTTATGTGGCCTTCGGTAGCCCAGACGACGTCAAATCTTTGGGCCAAGCCCATTTAACTCACCCAGCAAATGTCTTACTTCTAAGTCGAAGACAAACTCAATGTCTTTATCTACATGTAGAAAAACCACACCATTTGTATATAAAAAAAACACAAGGTACTTGATACAGTCCGCTGTAAAAAGTACAATTGAACACTGACCCACATCAATAAGGTGCCAAAAGATGCGCAATTGGGTCAGGCATCTCCAGCTGTTGAAAAATTGCAAATTTCCTTGGTTTCCATGGAGTAAGAGCCGTTGCTGGGCACGTGATCTTGACATCAATGATTATTCATTTGTGGCTACAGCCAAAAGTATTGGTCGGAGAGCAACGCGGTTTGCACCATTCGATTTCTCGTCAAAAAATACGTCGGATTAGCCTCTTACCAGCAGCATTGGAACAGTTTTTCCACTTTTGGATTTTTGCCAGGTCTTTTTTTCTAATTGAAATCGGCTACGTTAACTATGTACAATCGCGACTGGTCATTACTATATTCAACTTTTCATTATAAGTTATGTGGCCTTCGGTAGCCCAGACGACGTCAAATCTTTGGGCCAAGCCCATTTAACTCACCCAGCAAATGTCTTACTTCTAAGTCGAAGACAAACTCAAAGTCTTTATCTACATGTAGAAAAACCACACCATTTGTATATAAAAAAAACACAAGGTACATGATAAAGTCTGCTGTAAAAAGTACAATTGAACACTGACCCACATCAATAAGGTGCCAAAAGATGCGCAATTGGGCCAGGCATCTCCAGCTGTTGAAAAATTGCAAATTTCCTTGGTTTCCATGGAGTAAGAGCCGTTGCTGGGCACGTGATCTTGACATCAATGATTATTCATTTGTGGCTACAGCCAAAAGTATTGGTCGGAAAGCAACGCGGTTTGCACCATTAGATTTCTCGTCAAAAAATACGTCGGATTAGCCTCTTACCAGCAGCATTGGAACAGTTTTTTTACTTTTGGATTTTTGCCAGGTCTTTTTGCTAATTGAAATCGGCTACATTAACTATGTACAATCGCGACTGGTCATTACTATATTCATCTTTTCATTATAAGTTATGTGGCCTTCGGTAGCCCAGACGACGTCAAATCTTTGGGCCAAGCCCATTTAACTCACCCAGCAAATGTCTTACTTCTAAGTCGAAGACAAACTCAATGTCTTTGTCTACATGTAGAAAAACCAAACCATTTGTATATAAAAAAAACACAAGGTACTTGATACAGTCCGCTGTAAAAAGTACAATTGAACACTGACCCACATCAATAAGGTGCCAAAAGATACGCAATTGGGCCAGGCATCTCCAGCTGTTGAAAAATTGCAAATTTCCTTGGTTTCCATGGAGTAAGAGCCGTTGCTGGGCACGTGATCTTGACATCAATGATTATTCATTTGTGGCTACAGCCAAAAGTATTGGTCGGAGAGCAACGCGGTTTGCACCATTCGATTTCTCGTCAAAAAATACGTCGGATTAGACTCTTACCAGCAGCATTGGAACAGTTTTTCTACTTTTGGATTTTTGCCTGGTCTTTTTGCTAATTGAAATCGGCTACATTAACTATGTACAATCGCGACTGGTCATTACTATATTCATCTTTTCATTATAAGTTATGTGGCCTTCGGTAGCCCAGACGACGTCAAATCTTTGGGCCAAGCCCATTTAACTCACCCAGCAAATGTCTTACTTCTAAGTCGAAGACAAACTCAATGTCTTTATCTACATGTAGAAAAACCAAACCATTTGTATATAAAAAAAACACAAGGTACTTGATACAGTCCGCTGTAAAAAGTACAATTGAACACTGACCCACATCAATAAGGTGCCAAAAGATACGCAATTGGGCCAGGCATCTCCAGCTGTTGAAAAATTGCAAATTTCCTTGGTTTCCATGGAGTAAGAGCCGTTGCTGGGCACGTGATCTTGACATCAATGATTATTCATTTGTGGCTACAGCCAAAAGTATTGGTCGGAGAGCAACGCGGTTTGCACCATTCGATTTCTCGTCAAAAAATACGTCGGATTAGACTCTTACCAGCAGCATTGGAACAGTTTTTTCTACTTTTGGATTTTTGCCTGGTCTTTTTGCGAATTGAAATCGGCTACATTAACTATGTACAATCGCGACTGGTCATTACTATATTCAACTTTTCATTATAAGTTATGTGCCCTTCGGTAGCCCAGACGACGTCAAATCTTTGGGCCAAGCCCATTTAACTCACCCAGCAAATGTCTTACTTCTAAGTCGAAGACAAACTCAATGTCTTTATCTACATGTAGAAAAACCACACCATTTGTATATAAAAAAAACACAAGGTACTTGATACAGTCCGCTGTAAAAAGTACAATTGAACACTGACCCACATCAATAAGGTGCCAAAAGATGCGCAATTGGGTTAGGCATCTCCAGCTGTTGAAAAATTGCAAATTTCCTTGGTTTCCATGGAGTAAGAGCCGTTGCTGGGCACGTGATCTTGACATCAATGATTATTCATTTGTGGCTACAGCCAAAAGTATTGGTCGAAGAGCAACGTGGTTTGCACCATTCGATTTCTCGTCAAAAAATACGTCGGATTAGCCTCTTACCAGCAGCATTGGAACAGTTTTTCCACTTTTGGATTTTTGCCTGGTATTTTGTCTAATTGAAATCGGCTACATTAACTATGTACAATCGCGACTGGTCATTACTATATTCAGCTTTTCATTATAAGTTATGTGCCCTTCGGTAGCCCAGACGACGTCAAATCTTTGGGCAAAGCCCATTTAACTCACCCAGCAGTTGTCTTACTTCTAAGTCGAAGACAAACTCAATGTCTTTATCTACATGTAGAAAAACCACACCATTTGTATATAAAAAAAACACAAGGTACTTGATACAGTCCGCTGTAAAAAGTACAATTGAACACTGACCCACATCAATAAGGTGCCAAAAGATACGCAATTGGGCCAGGCATCTCCAGCTGTTGAAAAATTGCAAATTTCCTTGGTTTCCATGGAGTAAGAGCCGTTGCTGGGCACGTGATCTTGACATCAATAATTATTCATTTGTGGCTACAGCCAAAAGTATTGGTCGGAGAGCAACGTGGTTTGCACCATTCAATTTCTCGTCAAAAAATACGTCGGATTAGCCTCTTACCAGCAGCATTGGAACAGTTTTTCCACTTTTGGATTTTTGCCTGGTATTTTTTCTAATTGAAATCGGCTACATTAACTATGTACAATCGCGACTGGTCATTACTATATTCAACTTTTCATTATAAGTTATGTGCCCTTCGGTAGCCCAGACGACGTCAAATCTTTGGGCCAAGCCCATTTAACTCACCCAGCAAATGTCTTACTTCTAAGTCGAAGACAAACTCAATGTCTTTATCTACATGTAGAAAAACCACACCATTTGTATATAAAAAAAACACAAGGTACTTGATACAGTCCGCTGTAAAAAGTACAATTGAACACTGACCCACATCAATAAGGTGCCAAAAGATGCGCAATTGGGTTAGGCATCTCCAGCTGTTGAAAAATTGCAAATTTCCTTGGTTTCCATGGAGTAAGAGCCGTTGCTGGGCACGTGATCTTGACATCAATAATTATTCATTTGTGGCTACAGCCAAAAGTATTGGTCGGAGAGCAACGTGGTTTGCACCATTCAATTTCTCGTCAAAAAATACGTCGGATTAGCCTCTTACCAGCAGCATTGGAACAGTTTTTCCACTTTTGGATTTTTGCCTGGTCTTTTTGCGAATTGAAATCGGCTACATTAACTATGTACAATCGCGACTGGTCATTACTATATTCAACTTTTCATTATAAGTTATGTGCCCTTCGGTAGCCCAGACGACGTCAAATCTTTGGGCCAAGCCCATTTAACTCACCCAGCAAATGTCTTACTTCTAAGTCGAAGACAAACTCAATGTCTTTATCTACATGTAGAAAAACCACACCATTTGTATATAAAAAAAACACAAGGTACTTGATACAGTCCGCTGTAAAAAGTACAATTGAACACTGACCCACATCAATAAGGTGCCAAAAGATGCGCAATTGGGTTAGGCATCTCCAGCTGTTGAAAAATTGCAAATTTCCTTGGTTTCCATGGAGTAAGAGCCGTTGCTGGGCACGTGATCTTGACATCAATGATTATTCATTTGTGGCTACAGCCAAAAGTATTGGTCGAAGAGCAACGCGGTTTGCACCATTCGATTTCTCGTCAAAAAATACGTCGGATTAGCCTCTTACCAGCAGCATTGGAACAGTTTTTCCACTTTTGGATTTTTGCCTGGTATTTTGTCTAATTGAAATCGGCTACATTAACTATGTACAATCGCGACTGGTCATTACTATATTCAGCTTTTCATTATAAGTTATGTGCCCTTCGGTAGCCCAGACGACGTCAAATCTTTGGGCAAAGCCCATTTAACTCACCCAGCAGTTGTCTTACTTCTAAGTCGAAGACAAACTCAATGTCTTTATCTACATGTAGAAAAACCACACCATTTGTATATAAAAAAAACACAAGGTACTTGATACAGTCCGCTGTAAAAAGTACAATTGAACACTGACCCACATCAATAAGGTGCCAAAAGATACGCAATTGGGTCAGGCATCTCCAGCTGTTGAAAAATTGCAAATTTCCTTGGTTTCCATGGAGTAAGAGCCGTTGCTGGGCACGTGATCTTGACATCAATGATTATTCATTTGTGGCTACAGCCAAAAGTATTGGTCGGAGAGCAACGCGGTTTGCACCATTCGATTTCTCGTCAAAAAATACGTCGGATTAGCCTCTTACCAGCAGCATTGGAACAGTTTTTCCACTTTTGGATTTTTGCCTGGTATTTTTTCTAATTGAAATCGGCTACATTAACTATGTACAATCGCGACTGGTCATTACTATATTCAACTTTTCATTATAAGTTATGTGGCCTTTGGTAGCCCAGACGACGTCAAATCTTTGGGCCAAGCCCATTTAACTCACCCAGCAAATGTCTTACTTCTAAGTCGAAGACAAACTCAATGTCTTTATCTACATGTAGAAAAACCACACCATTTGTATATAAAAAAAACACAAGGTACTTGATACAGTCCGCTGTAAAAAGTACAATTGAACACTGACCCACATCAATAAGGTGCCAAAAGATGCGCAATTGGGTCAGGCATCTCCAGCTGTTGAAAAATTGCAAATTTCCTTGGTTTCCATGGAGTAAGAGCCGTTGCTGGGCACGTGATCTTGACATCAATGATTATTCATTTGTGGCTACAGCCAAAAGTATTGGTCGGAGAGCAACGTGGTTTGCACCATTCGATTTCTCGTCAAAAAATACGTCGGATTAGCCTCTTACCAGCAGCATTGGAACAGTTTTTCCACTTTTGGATTTTTGCCTGGTCTTTTTGCGAATTGAAATCGGCTACATTAACTATGTACAATCGCGACTGGTCATTACTATATTCAACTTTTCATTATAAGTTATGTGGCCTTCGGTAGCCCAGACGACGTCAAATCTTTGGGCCAAGCCCATTTAACTCACCCAGCAAATGTCTTACTTCTAAGTCGAAGACAAACTCAATGTCTTTATCTACATGTAGAAAAACCACACCATTTGTATATAAAAAAAACACAAGGTACTTGATACAGTCCGCTGTAAAAAGTACAATTGAACACTGACCCACATCAATAAGGTGCCAAAAGATGCGCAATTGGGCCAGGCATCTCCAGCTGTTGAAAAATTGCAAATTTCCTTGGTTTCCATGGAGTAAGAGCCGTTGCTGGGCACGTGATCTTGACATCAATGATTATTCATTTGTGGCTACAGCCAAAAGTATTGGTCGGAGAGCAACGCGGTTTGCACCATTCGATTTTTCGTCAAAAAATACGTCGGATTAGCCTTTTAGCAGCAGCATTGGAACAGTTTTTCCACTTTTGGATTTTTGCCTGGTCTTTTTGCGAATTGAAATCGGCTACATTAACTATGTACAATCGCGACTGGTCATTACTATATTCAACTTTTCATTATAAGTTATGTGCCCTTCGGTAGCCCAGACGACGTCAAATCTTTGGGCCAAGCCCATTTAACTCACCCAGCAGTTGTCTTACTTCTAAGTCGAAGACAAACTCAATGTCTTTATCTACATGTAGAAAAACCACACCATTTGTATATAAAAAAAACACAAGGTACTTGATACAGTCCGCTGTAAAAAGTACAATTGAACACTGACCCACATCAATAAGGTGCCAAAAGATGCGCAATTGGGCCAGGCATCCCCAGCTGTTGAAAAATTGCAAATTTCCTTGGTTTCCATGGAGTAAGAGCCGTTGCTGGGCACGTGATCTTGACATCAATGATTATTCAATTGTGGCTACAGCCAAAAGTATTGGTCGGAGAGCAACGCGGTTTGCACCATTCGATTTCTCGTCAAAAAATACGTCGGATTAGCCTCTTACCAGCAGCATTGGAACAGTTTTTCTACTTTTGGATTTTTGCCTGGTCTTTTTGCGAATTGAAATCGGCTACATTAACTATGTACAATCGCGACTGGTCATTACTATATTCAACTTTTCATTATAAGTTATGTGCCCTTCGGTAGCCCAGACGACGTCAAATCTTTGGGCCAAGCCCATTTAACTCACCCAGCAGTTGTCTTACTTCTAAGTCGAAGACAAACTCAATGTCTTTATCTACATGTAGAAAAACCACACCATTTGTATATAAAAAAAACACAAGGTACTTGATACAGTCCGCTGTAAAAAGTACAATTGAACACTGACCCACATCAATAAGGTGCCAAAAGATGCGCAATTGGACCAGGCATCTCCAGCTGTTGAAAAATTGCAAATTTCCTTGGTTTCCATGGAGTAAGAGCCGTTGTTGGGCACGTGATCTTGACATCAATGATTATTCATTTGTGGCTACAGCCAAAAGTATTGGTCGGAGAGCAACGAGGTTTGCACCATTCGATTTCTCGTCAAAAAATACGTCGGATTAGCCTCTTACCAGCAGCATTGGAGCAGTTTTTCCACTTTTGGATTTTTGCCAGGTCTTTTTTTCTAATTGAAATCGGCTACATTAACTATATACAATCGCGACTGGTCATTACTATATTCAACTTTTCATTATAAGTTATGTGGCCTTCGGTAGCCCAGACGACGTCAAATCTTTGGGCCAAGCCCATTTAACTCACCCAGCAAATGTCTTACTTCTAAGTCGAAGACAAACTCAATGTCTTTATCTACATGTAGAAAAACCACACCATTTGTATATAAAAAAAACACAAGGTACTTGATACAGTCCGCTGTAAAAAGTACAATTGAACACTGACCCACATCAATAAGGTGCCAAAAGATGCGCAATTGGGCCAGGCATCTCCAGCTGTTGAAAAATTGCAAATTTCCTTGGTTTCCATGGAGTAAGAGCCGTTGCTGGGCACGTGATCTTGACATCAATGATTATTCATTTGTAGCTACAGCCAAAAGTATTGGTCGGAGAGCAACGCGGTTTGCACCATTCGATTTCTCGTCAAAAAATACGTCGGATTAGCCTCTTACCAGCAGCATTGGAACAGTTTTTCTACTTTTGGATTTTTGCCTGGTCTTTTTGCGAATTGAAATCGGCTACATTAACTATGTACAATCGCGACTGGTCATTACTATATTCAACTTTTCATTATAAGTTATGTGCCCTTCGGTAGCCCAGACGACGTCAAATCTTTGGGCCAAGCCCATTTAACTCACCCAGCAAATGTCTTACTTCTAAGTCGAAGACAAACTCAATGTCTTTATCTACATGTAGAAAAACCACACCATTTGTATATAAAAAAAACACAAGGTACTTGATACAGTCCGCTGTAAAAAGTACAATTGAACACTGACCCACATCAGTAAGGTGCCAAAAGATGCGCAATTGGGCCAGACATCTCCAGCTGTTGAAAAATTGCAAATTTCCTTGGTTTCCATGGAGTAAGAGCCGTTGCTGGGCACGTGATCTTGACATCAATGATTATTCATTTGTGGCTACAGCCAAAAGTATTGGTCGGAGAGCAACGTGGTTTGCACCATTCGATTTCTCGTCAAAAAATACGTCGGATTAGCCTCTTACCAGCAGAATTGGAACAGTTTTTCCACTTTTGGATTTTTGCCAGGTCTTTTTGCTAATTGAAATCAGCTACATTAACTATGTACAATCGCGACTGGTCATTACTATATTCAACTTTTCATTATAAGTTATGTGGCCTTCGGTAGCCCAGACGACGTCAAATCTTTGGGCCAAGCCCATTTAACTCACCCAGCAAATGTCTTACTTCTAAGTCGAAGACAAACTCAATGTCTTTATCTACATGTAGAAAAACCACACAATTTGTATATAAAAAAAACACAAGGTACTTGATACAGTCCGCTGTAAAAAGTACAATTGAACACTGACCCACATCAATAAGGTGCCAAAAGATGCGCAATTGGGCCAGGCATCTCCAGCTGTTGAAAAATTGCAAATTTTCTTGGTTTCCATGGAGTAAGAGCCGTTGCTGGGCACGTGATCTTGACATCAATGATTATTCATTTGTGGCTACAGCCAAAAGTATTGGTCGGAGAGCAACGCGGTTTGCACCATTCGATTTCTCGTCAAAAAATACGTCGGATTAGCCTCTTACCAGCAGCATTGGAACAGTTTTTCTACTTTTGGATTTTTGCCTGGTCTTTTTGCGAATTGAAATCGGCTACATTAACTATGTACAATCGCGACTGGTCATTACTATATTCAACTTTTCATTATAAGTTATGTGCCCTTCGGTAGCCCAGACGACGTCAAATCTTTGGGCCAAGCCCATTTAACTCACCCAGCAGTTGTCTTACTTCTAAGTCGAAGACAAACTCAATGTCTTTATCTACATGTAGAAAAACCACACCATTTGTATATAAAAAAAACACAAGGTACTTGATACAGTCCGCTGTAAAAAGTACAATTGAACACTGACCCACATCAATAAGGTGCCAAAAGATGCGCAATTGGGCCAGGCATCCCCAGCTGTTGAAAAATTGCAAATTTCCTTGGTTTCCATGGAGTAAGAGCCGTTGCTGGGCACGTGATCTTGACATCAATGATTATTCAATTGTGGCTACAGCCAAAAGTATTGGTCGGAGAGCAACGCGGTTTGCACCATTCGATTTCTCGTCCAAAAATACGTCGGATTAGCCTCTTACCAGCAGCATTGGAACAGTTTTTCCACTTTTGGATTTTTGCCTGGTCTTTTTGCTAACTGATTTCGGCTACATTAACTATGTACAATCGCGACTGGTCATTACTATATTCAACTTTTCATTATAAGTTATGTGCCTTTCGGTAGCCCAGACGACGTCAAATCTTTCGGCCAAGCCCATTTAACTCACCCAGCAAATGTCTTACTTCTAAGTCGAAGACAAACTCAAAGTCTTTATCTACATGTAGAAAAACCACACCATTTGTATATAAAAAAAACACAGGGTACTTGATACAGTCCGCTGTAAAAAGTACAATTGAACACTGACCCACATCAATAAGGTGCCAAAAGATGCGCAATTGGGCCAGGCATCTCCAGCTGTTGAAAAATTGCAAATTTCCTTGGTTTCCATGGAGTAAGAGCCGTTGCTGGGCACGTGATCTTGACATCAATGATTATTCATTTGTGGCTACAGCCAAAAGTATTGGTCGGAGAGCAACGCGGTTTGCACCATTCGATTTCTCGTCAAAAAATACGTCGGATTAGCCTCTTACCAGCAGCATTGGAACAGTTTTTCCACTTTTGGATTTTTGCCTGGTATTTTTTCTAATTGAAATCGGCTACATTAACTATGTACAATCGCGACTGGTCATTACTATATTCAACTTTTCATTATAAGTTATGTGCCCTTCGGTAGCCCAGACGACGTCAAATCTTTGGGCCAAGCCCATTTAACTCACCCAGCAAATGTCTTACTTCTAAGTCGAAGACAAACTCAATGTCTTTATCTACATGTAGAAAAACCACACCATTTGTATATAAAAAAAACACAAGGTACTTGATACAGTCCGCTGTAAAAAGTACAATTGAACACTGACCCACATCAATAAGGTGCCAAAAGATGCGCAATTGGGCCAGGCATCTCCAGCTGTTGAAAAATTGCAAATTTCCTTGGTTTCCATGGAGTAAGAGCCGTTGCTGGGCACGTGATCTTGACATCAATGATTATTCATTTGTGGCTACAGCCAAAAGTATTGGTCGGAGAGCAACGCGGTTTGCACCATTCGATTTCTCGTCAAAAAATACGTCGGATTAGCCTCTTACCAGCAGCATTGGAACAGTTTTTTCTACTTTTGGATTTTTGCCTGGTCTTTTTGCGAATTGAAATCGGCTACATTAACTATGTACAATCGCGACTGGTCATTACTATATTCAACTTTTCATTATAAGTTATGTGCCCTTCGGTAGCCCAGACGACGTCAAATCTTTGGGCCAAGCCCATTTAACTCACCCAGCAGTTGTTTTACTTCTAAGTCGAAGACAAACTCAATGTCTTTATCTACATGTAGAAAAACCACACCATTTGTATATAAAAAAAACACAAGGTACTTGATACAGTCCGCTGTAAAAAGTACAATTGAACACTGACCCACATCAATAAGGTGCCAAAAGATGCGCAATTGGGCCAGGCATCTCCAGCTGTTGAAAAATTGCAAATTTCCTTGGTTTCCATGGAGTAAGAGCCGTTGCTGGGCACGTGATCTTGACATCAATGATTATTCATTTGTGGCTACAGCCAAAAGTATTGGTCGGAGAGCAACGTGGTTTGCACCATTCGATTTCTCGTCAAAAAATACGTCGGAATAGCCTCTTACCAGCAGAATTGGAACAGTTTTTCCACTTTTGGATTTTTGCCTGGTATTTTTTCTAATTGAAATCGGCTACATTAACTATGTACAATCGCGACTGGTCATTACTATATTCAACTTTTCATTATAAGTTATGTGCCCTTCGGTAGCCCAGACGACGTCAAATCTTTGGGCCAAGCCCATTTAACTCACCCAGCAAATGTCTTACTTCTAAGTCGAAGACAAACTCAATGTCTTTATCTACATGTAGAAAAACCACACCATTTGTATATAAAAAAAACACAAGGTACTTGATACAGTCCGCTGTAAAAAGTACAATTGAACACTGACCCACATCAATAAGGTGCCAAAAGATGCGCAATTGGGCCAGGCATCTCCAGCTGTTGAAAAATTGCAAATTTCCTTGGTTTCCATGGAGTAAGAGCCGTTGCTGGGCACGTGATCTTGACATCAATGATTATTCATTTGTGGTTACAGCCAAAAGTATTGGTCGGAGAGCAACGTGGTTTGCACCATTCAATTTCTCGTCAAAAAATACGTCGGATTAGCCTCTTACCAGCAGCATTGGAACAGTTTTTCCACTTTTGGATTTTTGCCTGGTATTTTTTCTAATTGAAATCGGCTACATTAACTGTGTACAATCGCGACTGGTCATTACTATATTCAACTTTTCATTATAAGTTATGTGCCCTTCGGTAGCCCAGACGACGTCAAATCTTTGGGCCAAGCCCATTTAACTCACCCAGCAGTTGTCTTACTTCTAAGTCGAAGACAAACTCAATGTCTTTATCTACATGTAGAAAAACCACACCATTTGTATATAAAAAAAAACACAACGTACTTGATACAGTCCGCTGTAAAAAGTACAATTGAACACTGACCCACATCAATAAGGTGCCAAAAGATGCGCAATTGGGCCAGGCATCTCCAGCTGTTGAAAAATTGCAAATTTCCTTGGTTTCCATGGAGTAAGAGCAGTTGCTGGGCACGTGATCTTGACATCAATGATTATTCATTTGTGGCTACAGCCAAAAGTATTGGTCAGAGAGCAACGCGGTTTGCACCATTCGATTTCTCGTCAAAAAATACGTCGGATTAGCCTCTTACCAGCAGCATTGGAACAGTTTTTCCACTTTTGGATTTTTGCCTGGTCTTTTTGCTAACTGATTTCGGCTACATTAACTTATGTACAATCGCGACTGGTCATTACTATATTCAACTTTTCATTATAAGTTATGTGCCCTTCGGTAGCCCAGACGACGTCAAATCTTTGGGCAAGCCCATTTAACTCACCCAGCAAATGTCTTACTTCTAAGTCGAAGACAAACTCAATGTCTTTATCTACATGTAGAAAAAACCACACCATTTGTATATAAAAAAAACACAAGGTACTTGATACAGTCCGCTGTAAAAGTACAATTGAACACTGACCCACATCAATAAGGTGCCAAAAGATGCGCAATTGGGCAGGCATCTCCAGCTGTTGAAAAATGCAAATTTCCTTGGTTTCCATGGAGTAAGAGCCGTTGCTGGGCACGTGATCTTGACATCAATGATTATTCATTTGTGGCTACAGCCAAAAGTATTGGTCGGAGAGCAACGCGGTTTGCACCATTCGATTTCTCGTCAAAAAATACGTCGGATTAGCCTCTTACCAGCAGCATTGGAACAGTTTTTCCACTTTTGGATTTTTGCCTGGTCTTTTTGCGAATTAAAATCGGCTACATTAACTATGTACAATCGCGACTGGTCATTACTATATTCAACTTTTCATTATAAGTTATGTGCCCTTCGGTAGCCCAGACGACGTCAAATCTTTGGGCCAAGCCCATTTAACTCACCCAGCAGTTGTCTTACTTCTAAGTCGAAGACAAACTCAATGTCTTTATCTACATGTAGAAAAACCACACCATTTGTATATAAAAAAAACACAAGGTACTTGATACAGTCCGCTGTAAAAAGTACAATTGAACACTGACCCACATCAATAAGGTGCCAAAAGATGCGCAATTGGGCCAGGCATCCCCAGCTGTTGAAAAATTGCAAATTTCCTTGGTTTCCATGGAGTAAGAGCCGTTGCTGGGCACGTGATCTTGACATCAATGATTATTCATTTGTGGCTACAGCCAAAAGTATTGGTCGGAGAGCAACGCGGTTTGCACCATTCGATTTATCGTCAAAAAATAAGTCGGATTAGCCTCTTACCAGCAGCATTGGAACAGTTTTTCTACTTTTGGATTTTTTGCCTGGTCCTTTTGCTAACTGAATTCGGCTACATTAACTATGTACAATCGCGACTGGTCATTACTATATTCAACTTTTCATTATAAGTTATGTGCCCTTCGGTAGCCCAGACGACGTCAAATCTTTGGGCCAAGCCCATTTAACTCACCCAGCAAATGTCTTACTTCTAAGTCGAAGACAAACTCAATGTCTTTATCTACATGTAGAAAAACCACACCATTTGTATATAAAAAAAAACACAAGGTACTTGATACAGTCCGCTGTAAAAAGTACAATTGAACACTGACCCACATCAATAAGGTGCCAAAAAATGCGCAATTGGGCCAGGCATCCCCAGCTGTTAAAAAATTGCAAATTTCCTTGGTTTCCATGGAGTAAGAGCCGTTGCTGGGCACGTGATCTTGACATCAATGATTATTCATTTGTGGCTACAGCCAAAAGTATTGGTCGGAGAGCAACGCGGTTTGCACCATTCGATTTCTCGTCAAAAAATACGTCGGATTAGCCTCTTACCAGCAGCATTGGAACAGTTTTTCTACTTTTGGATTTTTGCCTGGTCTTTTTGCTAACTGATTTCGGCTACATTAACTATGTACAATCGCGACTGGTCATTACTATATTCAACTTTTCATTATAAGTTATGTGCCCTTCGGTAGCCCAGACGACGTCAAATCTTTGGGCCAAGCCCATTTAACTCACCCAGCAAATGTCTTACTTCTAAGTCGAAGACAAACTCAAAGTCTTTATCTACATGTAGAAAAACCACACCATTTGTATATAAAAAAAACACAAGGTACTTGATACAGTCCGCTGTAAAAAGGACAATTGAACACTGACCCACATCAATAAGGTGCCAAAAGATGCGCAATTGGGCCAGGCATCCCCAGCTGTTAAAAAATTGCAAATTTCCTTGGTTTCCATGGAGTAAGAGCCGTTGCTGGGCACGTGATCTTGACATCAATGATTATTCATTTGTGGCTACAGCCAAAAGTATTGGTCGGAGAGCAACGCGGTTTGCACCATTCGATTTCTCGTCAAAAAATACGTCGGATTAGCCTCTTACCAGCAGCATTGGAACAGTTTTTCTACTTTTGGATTTTTGCCTGGTCTTTTTGCTAACTGATTTCGGCTACATTAACTATGTACAATCGCGACTGGTCATTACTATATTCAACTTTTCATTATAAGTTATGTGCCCTTCGGTAGCCCAGACGACGTCAAATGTTTGGGCCAAGCCCATTTAACTCACCCAGCAAATGTCTTACTTCTAAGTCGAAGACAAACTCAAAGTCTTTATCTACATGTAGAAAAATCACACCATTTGTATATAAAAAAAACACAAGGTACTTGATACAGTCCGCTGTAAAAAGGACAATTGAACACTGACCCACATCAATAAGGTGCCAAAAGATGCGCAATTGGGCCAGGCATCTCCAGCTGTTGAAAAATTGCAAATTTCCTTGGTTTCCATGGAGTAAGAGCCGTTGCTGGGCACGTGATCTTGACATCAATGATTATTCATTTGTGGCTACAGCCAAAAGTATTGGTCGGAGAGCAACGCGGTTTGCACCATTAGATTTCTCGTCAAAAAATACGTCGGATTAGCCTCATACCAGCAGCATTGGAACAGTTTTTTTACTTTTGGATTTTTGCCTGGTCTTTTTGCTAATTGAAATCGGCTACATTAACTATGTACAATCGCGACTGGTCATTACTATATTCAACTTTTCATTATAAGTTATGTGGCCTTCGGTAGCCCAGACG
Source organism: Liolophura sinensis (assembly GCF_032854445.1). NCBI lineage: Eukaryota > Metazoa > Mollusca > Polyplacophora > Chitonida > Chitonidae > Liolophura > Liolophura sinensis. The sequence continues at coordinate 68,749 of NW_027018067.1, read as the reverse complement.
ACGTCAAATCTTTGGGCCAAGCCCATTTAACTCACCCAGCAAATGTCTTACTTCTAAGTCGAAGACAAACTCAATGTCTTTATCTACATGTAGAAAAACCAAACCATTTGTATATAAAAAAAACACAAGGTACTTGATACAGTCCGCTGTAAAAAGTACAATTGAACACTGACCCACATCAATAAGGTGCCAAAAGATGCGCAATTGGGCCAGGCATCTCCAGCTGTTGAAAAATTGCAAATTTCCTTGGTTTCCATGGAGTAAGAGCCGTTGCTGGGCACGTGATCTTGACATCAATGATTATTCATTTGTGGCTACAGCCAAAAGTATTGGTCGGAGAGCAACGCGGTTTGCACCATTCGATTTCTCGTCAAAAAATACGTCGGATTAGCCTCTTACCAGCAGCATTTGAACAGTTTTTCCACTTTTGGATTTTTGCCTGGTCTTTTTGCGAATTGAAATCGGCTACATTAACTATGTACAATCGCGACTGGTCATTACTATATTCAACTTTTCATTATAAGTTATGTGCCCTTCGGTAGCCCAGACGACGTCAAATCTTTGGGCCAAGCCCATTTAACTCACCCAGCAAATGTCTTACTTCTAAGTCGAAGACAAACTCAATGTCTTTATCTACATGTAGAAAAACCACACCATTTGTATATAAAAAAAACACAAGGTACTTGATACAGTCCGCTGTAAAAAGTACAATTGAACACTGACCCACATCAATAAGGTGCCAAAAGATGCGCAATTGGGTCAGGCATCCCCAGCTGTTGAAAAATTGCAAATTTCCTTGGTTTCCATGGAGTAAGAGCCGTTGCTGGGCACGTGATCTTGACATCAATGATTATTCATTTGTGGCTACAGCCAAAAGTATTGGTCGAAGAGCAACGTGGTTTGCACCATTCGATTTCTCGTCAAAAAATACGTCGGATTAGCCTCTTACCAGCAGCATTGGAACAGTTTTTCAACTTTTGTATTTTTGCCAGGTCTTTTTTTCTAATTGAAATCGGCTACATTAACTATGTACAATCGCGACTGGTCATTACTATATTCAACTTTTCATTATAAGTTATGTGGCCTTCGGTAGCCCAGACGACGTCAAATCTTTGGGCCAAGCCCATTTAACTCACCCAGCAAATGTCTTACTTCTAAGTCGAAGACAAACTCAATGTCTTTATCTACATGTAGAAAAACCACACCATTTGTATATAAAAAAACACAAGGTACATGATAAAGTCTGCTGTAAAAAGTACAATTGAACACTGACCCACATCAATAAGGTGCCAAAAGATGCGCAATTGGGCCAGGCATCTCCAGCTGTTGAAAAATTGCAAATTTCCTTGGTTTCCATGGAGTAAGAGCCGTTGCTGGGCACGTGATCTTGACATCAATGATTATTCATTTGTGGCTACAGCCAAAAGTATTGGTCGGAGAGCAACGCGGTTTGCACCATTCGATTTCTCGTCAAAAAATACGTCGGATTAGCCTCTTACCAGCAGCATTTGAACAGTTTTTCTACTTTTGGATTTTTGCCTGGTCTTTTTGCGAATTGAAATCGGCTACATTAACTATGTACAATCGCGACTGGTCATTACTATATTCAACTTTTCATTATAAGTTATGTGCCCTTCGGTAGCCCAGACGACGTCAAATCTTTGGGCCAAGCCCATTTAACTCACCCAGCAAATGTCTTACTTCTAAGTCGAAGACAAACTCAATGTCTTTATCTACATGTAGAAAAACCACACCATTTGTATATAAAAAAAACACAAGGTACTTGATACAGTCCGCTGTAAAAAGTACAATTGAACACTGACCCACATCAATAAGGTGCCAAAAGATGCGCAATTGGGTCAGGCATCCCCAGCTGTTGAAAAATTGCAAATTTCCTTGGTTTCCATGGAGTAAGAGCCGTTGCTGGGCACGTGATCTTGACTTCAATGATTATTCATTTGTGGCTACAGCCAAAAGTATTGGTCGAAGAGCAACGTGGTTTGCACCATTCGATTTCTCGTCAAAAAATACGTCGGATTAGCCTCTTACCAGCAGCATTGGAACAGTTTTTCCACTTTTGGATTTTTGCCTGGTTTTTTGTCTAATTGAAATCGGCTACATTAACTATGTACAATCGCGACTGGTCATTACTATATTCAACTTTTCATTATAAGTTATGTGCCCTTCGGTAGCCCAGACGACGTCAAATCTTTGGGCAAAGCCCATTTAACTCACCCAGCAGTTGTCTTACTTCTAAGTCGAAGACAAACTCAATGTCTTTATCTACATGTAGAAAAACCACACCATTTGTATATAAAAAAAACACAAGGTACTTGATACAGTCCGCTGTAAAAAGTACAATTGAACACTGACCCACATCAATAAGGTGCCAAAAGATACGCAATTGGGTCAGGCATCTCCAGCTGTTGAAAAATTGCAAATTTCCTTGGTTTCCATGGAGTAAGAGCCGTTGCTGGGCACGTGATCTTGACATCAATGATTATTCATTTGTGGCTACAGCCAAAAGTATTGGTCGGAGAGCAACGCGGTTTGCACCATTCGATTTCTCGTCAAAAAATACGTCGGATTAGCCTCTTACCAGCAGCATTGGAACAGTTTTTCCACTTTTGGATTTTTGCCTGGTCTTTTTGCGAATTGAAATCGGCTACATTAACTATGTACAATCGCGACTGGTCATTACTATATTCAACTTTTCATTATAAGTTATGTGCCCTTCGGTAGCCCAGACGACGTCAAATCTTTGGGCAAAGCCCATTTAACTCACCCAGCAGTTGTCTTACTTCTAAGTCGAAGACAAACTCAATGTCTTTATCTACATGTAGAAAAACCACACCATTTGTATATAAAAAAAACACAAGGTACTTGATACAGTCCGCTGTAAAAAGGACAATTGAACACTGACCCACATCAATAAGGTGCCAAAAGATGCGCAATTGGGCCAGGCATCTCCAGCTGTTGAAAAATTGCAAATTTCCTTGGTTTCCATGGAGTAAGAGCCGTTGCTGGGCACGTGATCTTGACATCAATGATTATTCATTTGTGGCTACAGCCAAAAGTATTGGTCGGAGAGCAACGCGGTTTGCACCATTCGATTTCTCGTCAAAAAATACGTCGGATTAGCCTCTTACCAGCAGCATTGGAACAGTTTTTCCACTTTTGGATTTTTGCCTGGTATTTTTTCTAATTGAAATCGGCTACATTAACTATGTACAATCGCGACTGGTCATTACTATATTCAACTTTTCATTATAAGTTATGTGCCCTTCGGTAGCCCAGACGACGTCAAATCTTTGGGCCAAGCCCATTTAACTCACCCAGCAGTTGTCTTACTTCTAAGTCGAAGACAAACTCAATGTCTTTATCTACATGTAGAAAAACCACACCATTTGTATATAAAAAAAACACAAGGTACTTGATACAGTCCGCTGTAAAAAGTACAATTGAACACTGACCCACATCAATAAGGTGCCAAAAGATGCGCAATTGGGCCAGGCATCTCCAGCTGTTGAAAAATTGCAAATTTCATTGGTTTCCATGGAGTAAGAGCCGTTGCTGGGCACGTGATCTTGACATCAATGATTATTCATTTGTGGCTACAGCCAAAAGTATTGGTCGGAGAGCAACGTGGTTTGCACCATTCGATTTCTCGTCAAAAAATACGTCGGATTAGCCTCTTACCAGCAGAATTGGAACAGTTTTTCCACTTTTGGATTTTTGCCTGGTATTTTTTCTAATTGAAATCGGCTACATTAACTATGTACAATCGCAACTGGTCATTACTATATTCAACTTTTCATTATAAGTTATGTGCCCTTCGGTAGCCCAGACGACGTCAAATATTTGGGCCAAGCCCATTTAACTCACCCAGCAAATGTCTTACTTCTAAGTCGAAGACAAACTCAATGTCTTTATCTACTTGTAGAAAAACCACACCATTTGTATATAAAAAAAACACAAGGTACTTGATACAGTCCGCTGTAAAAAGTACAATTGGACACTGACCCACATCAATAAGGTGCCAAAAGATGCGCAATTGGGCCAGGCATCTCCAGCTGTTGAAAAATTGCAAATTTCCTTGGTTTCCATGGAGTAAGAGCCGTTGCTGGGCACGTGATCTTGACATCAATGATTATTCATTTGTGGCTACAGCCAAAAGTATTGGTCGGAGAGCAACGCGGTTTGCACCATTCGATTTCTCGTCAAAAAATACGTCGGATCAGCCTCTTACCAGCAGCATTGGAACAGTTTTTCTACTTTTGGATTTTTGCCAGGTCTTTTTGCGAATTGAAATCGGCTACATTAACTATGTACAATCGCGACTGGTCATTACTATATTCAACTTTTCATTATAAGTTATGTGCCCTTCGGTAGCCCAGACGACGTCAAATCTTTGGGCCAAGCGCATTTAACTCACCCAGCAGTTGTCTTACTTCTAAGTCGAAGACAAACTCAATGTCTTTATCTACATGTAGAAAAACCACACCATTTGTATATAAAAAAAACACAAGGTACTTGATACAGTCCGCTGAAAAAAGTACAATTGAACACTGACCCACATCAATAAGGTGCCAAAAGATGCGCAATTGGGCCAGGCATCTCCAGCTGTTGAAAAATTGCAAATTTCCTTGGTTTCCATGGAGTAAGAGCCGTTGCTGGGCACGTGATCTTGACATCAATGATTATTCATTTGTGGCTACAGCCAAAAGTATTGGTCGGAGAGCAACGTGGTTTTCACCATTCGATTTCTCGTCAAAAAATACGTCGGATCAGCCTCTTACCAGCAGCATTGGAACAGTTTTTCTACTTTTGGATTTTTGCCTGGTATTTTTGCGAATTGAAATCGGCTACATTAACTATGTACAATCGCGACTGGTCATTACTATATTCAACTTTTCATTATAAGTTATGTGCCCTTCGGTAGCCCAGACGACGTCAAATGTTTGGGCCAAGCCCATTTAACTCACCCAGCAAATGTCTTACTTCTAAGTCGAAGACAAACTCAATGTCTTTATCTACATGTAGAAAAATCACACCATTTGTATATAAAAAAAACACAAGGTACTTGATACAGTCCGCTGTAAAAAGGACAATTGAACACTGACCCACATCAATAAGGTGCCAAAAGATGCGCAATTGGGCCAGGCATCTCCAGCTGTTGAAAAATTGCAAATTTCCTTGGTTTCCATGGAGTAAGAGCCGTTGCTGGGCACGTGATCTTGACATCAATGATTATTCATTTGTGGCTACAGCCAAAAGTATTGGTCGGAGAGCAACGTGGTTTTCACCATTCGATTTCTCGTCAAAAAATACGTCGGATCAGCCTCTTACCAGCAGCATTGGAACAGTTTTTCTACTTTTGGATTTTTGCCTGGTCTTTTTGCGAATTGAAATCGGCTACATTAACTATGTACAATCGCGACTGGTCATTACTATATTCAACTTTTCATTATAAGTTATGTGCCCTTCGGTAGCCCAGACGACGTCAAATGTTTGGGCCAAGCCCATTTAACTCACCCAGCAAATGTCTTACTTCTAAGTCGAAGACAAACTCAATGTCTTTATCTACATGTAGAAAAATCACACCATTTGTATATAAAAAAAACACAAGGTACTTGATACAGTCCGCTGTAAAAAGTACAATTGAACACTGACCCACATCAATAAGGTGCCAAAAGATGCGCAATTGGGCCAGGCATCTCCAGCTGTTGAAAAATTGCAAATTTCCTTGGTTTCCATGGAGTAAGAGCCGTTGCTGGGCACGTGATCTTGACATCAATGATTATTCATTTGTGGCTACAGCCAAAAGTATTGGTCGGAGAGCAACGCGGTTTGCACCATTCGATTTCTCGTCAAAAAATACGTCGGATTAGCCTCTTACCAGCAGCACTGGAACAGTTTTTCCACTTTTGGGTTTTTGCCTGGTATTTTGTCTAATTCAAATCGGCTACATTAACTATGTACAATCGCGACTGGTCATTACTATATTCAACTTTTCATTATAAGTTATGTGCCCTTCGGTAGCCCAGACGACGTCAAATCTTTGGGCCAAGCCCATTTAACTCACCCAGCAAATGTCTTACTTCTAAGTCGAAGACAAACTCAATGTCTTTATCTACATGTAGAAAAACCACACCATTTGTATATAAAAAAACACAAGGTACTTGATACAGTCCGCTGTAAAAAGTACAATTGAACACTGACCCACATCAATAAGGTGCCAAAAGATGCGCAATTGGGCCAGGCATCTCCAGCTGTTGAAAAATTGCAAATTTCCTTGGTTTCCATGGAGTAAGAGCCGTTGCTGGGCACGTGATCTTGACATCAATGATTATTCATTTGTGGCTACAGCCAAAAGTATTGGTCGGAGAGCAACGCGGTTTGCACCATTCGATTTCTCGTCAAAAAATACGTCGGATTAGCCTCTTACCAGCAGCATTGGAACAGTTTTTCAACTTTTGTATTTTTGCCAGGTCTTTTTTTCTAATTGAAATCGGCTACATTAACTATGTACAATCGCGACTGGTCATTACTATATTCAACTTTTCATTATAAGTTATGTGGCCTTCGGTAGCCCAGACGACGTCAAATCTTTGGGCCAAGCCCATTTAACTCACCCAGCAAATGTCTTACTTCTAAGTCGAAGACAAACTCAATGTCTTTATCTACATGTAGAAAAACCACACCATTTGTATATAAAAAAAACACAAGGTACATGATAAAGTCTGCTGTAAAAAGTACAATTGAACACTGACCCACATCAATAAGGTGCCAAAAGATGCGCAATTGGGCCAGGCATCTCCAGCTGTTGAAAAATTGCAAATTTCCTTGGTTTCCATGGAGTAAGAGCCGTTGCTGGGCACGTGATCTTGACATCAATGATTATTCATTTGTGGCTACAGCCAAAAGTATTGGTCGGAGAGCAACGCGGTTTGCACCATTAGATTTCTCGTAAAAAATACGTCGGATTAGCCTCATACCAGCAGCATTGGAACAGTTTTTTTACTTTTGGATTTTTGCCTGGTCTTTTTGCTAATTGAAATCGGCTACATTAACTATGTACAATCGCGACTGGTCATTACTATATTCAACTTTTCATTATAAGTTATGTGGCCTTCGGTAGCCCAGACGACGTCAAATGTTTGGGCCAAGCCCATTTAACTCACCCAGCAAATGTCTTACTTCTAAGTCGAAGACAAACTCAATGTCTTTATCTACATGTAGAAAAACCAAACCATTTTGTATATAAAAAAAACACAAGGTACTTGATACAGTCCGCTGTAAAAAGTACAATTGAACACTGACCCACATCAATAAGGTGCCAAAAGATGCGCAATTGGGCCAGGCATCTCCAGCTGTTGAAAAATTGCAAATTTCCTTGGTTTCCATGGAGTAAGAGCCGTTGCTGGGCACGTGATCTTGACATCAATGATTATTCATTTGTGGCTACAGCCAAAAGTATTGGTCGGAGAGCAACGCGGTTTGCACCATTCGATTTCTCGTCAAAAAATACGTCGGATTAGCCTCTTACCAGCAGCATTTGAACAGTTTTTCTACTTTTGGATTTTTGCCTGGTCTTTTTGCGAATTGAAATCGGCTACATTAACTATGTACAATCGCGACTGGTCATTACTATATTCAACTTTTCATTATAAGTTATGTGCCCTTCGGTAGCCCAGACGACGTCAAATCTTTGGGCCAAGCCCATTTAACTCACCCAGCAAATGTCTTACTTCTAAGTCGAAGACAAACTCAATGTCTTTATCTACATGTAGAAAAACCACACCATTTGTATATAAAAAAAACACAAGGTACTTGATACAGTCCGCTGTAAAAAGTACAATTGAACACTGACCCACATCAATAAGGTGCCAAAAGATGCGCAATTGGGTCAGGCATCCCCAGCTGTTGAAAAATTGCAAATTTCCTTGGTTTCCATGGAGTAAGAGCCGTTGCTGGGCACGTGATCTTGACATCAATGATTATTCATTTGTGGCTACAGCCAAAAGTATTGGTCGAAGAGCAACGTGGTTTGCACCATTCGATTTCTCGTCAAAAAATACGTCGGATTAGCCTCTTACCAGCAGCATTGGAACAGTTTTTCAACTTTTGGATTTTTGCCAGGTCTTTTTTTCTAATTGAAATCGGCTACATTAACTATGTACAATCGCGACTGGTCATTACTATATTCAACTTTTCATTATAAGTTATGTGGCCTTCGGTAGCCCAGACGACGTCAAATCTTTGGGCCAAGCCCATTTAACTCACCCAGCAAATGTCTTACTTCTAAGTCGAAGACAAACTCAATGTCTTTATCTACATGTAGAAAAACCACACCATTTGTATATAAAAAAACACAAGGTACATGATAAAGTCTGCTGTAAAAAGTACAATTGAACACTGACCCACATCAATAAGGTGCCAAAAGATGCGCAATTGGGCCAGGCATCTCCAGCTGTTGAAAAATTGCAAATTTCCTTGGTTTCCATGGAGTAAGAGCCGTTGCTGGGCACGTGATCTTGACATCAATGATTATTCATTTGTGGCTACAGCCAAAAGTATTGGTCGGAGAGCAACGCGGTTTGCACCATTAGATTTCTCGTCAAAAAATACGTCGGATTAGCCTCATACCAACAGCATTGGAACAGTTTTTTTACTTTTTGGATTTTTGCCTGGTCTTTTTGCTAATTGAAATCGGCTACATTAACTATGTACAATCGCGACTGGTCATTACTATATTCAACTTTTCATTATAAGTTATGTGGCCTTCGGTAGCCCAGACGACGTCAAATCTTTGGGCCAAGCCCATTTAACTCACCCAGCAAATGTCTTACTTCTAAGTCGAAGACAAACTCAATGTCTTTATCTACATGTAGAAAAACCAAACCATTTGTATATAAAAAAAACACAAGGTACTTGATACAGTCCGCTGTAAAAAGTACAATTGAACACTGACCCACATCAATAAGGTGCCAAAAGATGCGCAATTGGGCCAGGCATCTCCAGCTGTTGAAAAATTGCAAATTTCCTTTGTTTCCATGGAGTAAGAGTCGTTGCTGGGCACGTGATCTTGACATCAATGATTATTCATTTGTGGCTACAGCCAAAAGTATTGGTCGGAGAGCAACGCGGTTTGCACCATTCGATTTCTCGTCAAAAAATACGTCGGATTAGCCTCTTACCAGCAGCATTTGAACAGTTTTTCTACTTTTGGATTTTTGCCTGGTCTTTTTGCGAATTGAAATCGGCTACATTAACTATGTACAATCGCGACTGGTCATTACTATATTCAACTTTTCATTATAAGTTATGTGCCCTTCGGTAGCCCAGACGACGTCAAATCTTTGGGCCAAGCCCATTTAACTCACCCAGCAAATGTCTTACTTCTAAGTCGAAGACAAACTCAATGTCTTTATCTACATGTAGAAAAACCACACCATTTGTATATAAAAAAAACACAAGGTACTTGATACAGTCCGCTGTAAAAAGTACAATTGAACACTGACCCACATCAATAAGGTGCCAAAAGATGCGCAATTGGGTCAGGCATCCCCAGCTGTTGAAAAATTGCAAATTTCCTTGGTTTCCATGGAGTAAGAGCCGTTGCTGGGCACGTGATCTTGACATCAATGATTATTCATTTGTGGCTACAGCCAAAAGTATTGGTCGAAGAGCAACGTGGTTTGCACCATTCGATTTCTCGTCAAAAAATACGTCGGATTAGCCTCTTACCAGCAGCATTGGAACAGTTTTTCCACTTTTGGATTTTTGCCTGGTTTTTTGTCTAATTGAAATCGGCTACATTAACTATGTACAATCGCGACTGGTCATTACTATATTCAACTTTTCATTATAAGTTATGTGCCCTTCGGTAGCCCAGACGACGTCAAATCTTTGGGCCAAGCCCATTTAACTCACCCAGCAAATGTCTTACTTCTAAGTCGAAGACAAACTCAATGTCTTTATCTACATGTAGAAAAACCACACCATTTGTATATAAAAAAACACAAGGTACTTGATACAGTCCGCTGTAAAAAGTACAATTGAACACTGACCCACATCAATAAGGTGCCAAAAGATGCGCAATTGGGCCAGGCATCTCCAGCTGTTGAAAAATTGCAAATTTCCTTGGTTTCCATGGAGTAAGAGCCGTTGCTGGGCACGTGATCTTGACATCAATGATTATTCATTTGTGGCTACAGCCAAAAGTATTGGTCGGAGAGCAACGCGGTTTGCACCATTCGATTTCTCGTCAAAAAATACGTCGGATTAGCCTCTTACCAGCAGCATTGGAACAGTTTTTCAACTTTTGTATTTTTGCCAGGTCTTTTTTTCTAATTGAAATCGGCTACATTAACTATGTACAATCGCGACTGGTCATTACTATATTCAACTTTTCATTATAAGTTATGTGGCCTTCGGTAGCCCAGACGACGTCAAATCTTTGGGCCAAGCCCATTTAACTCACCCAGCAAATGTCTTACTTCTAAGTCGAAGACAAACTCAATGTCTTTATCTACATGTAGAAAAACCACACCATTTGTATATAAAAAAAACACAAGGTACATGATAAAGTCTGCTGTAAAAAGTACAATTGAACACTGACCCACATCAATAAGGTGCCAAAAGATGCGCAATTGGGCCAGGCATCTCCAGCTGTTGAAAAATTGCAAATTTCCTTGGTTTCCATGGAGTAAGAGCCGTTGCTGGGCACGTGATCTTGACATCAATGATTATTCATTTGTGGCTACAGCCAAAAGTATTGGTCGGAGAGCAACGCGGTTTGCACCATTAGATTTCTCGTCAAAAAATACGTCGGATTAGCCTCATACCAGCAGCATTGGAACAGTTTTTTTACTTTTGGATTTTTGCCTGGTCTTTTTGCTAATTGAAATCGGCTACATTAACTATGTACAATCGCGACTGGTCATTACTATATTCAACTTTTCATTATAAGTTATGTGGCCTTCGGTAGCCCAGACGACGTCAAATGTTTGGGCCAAGCCCATTTAACTCACCCAGCAAATGTCTTACTTCTAAGTCGAAGACAAACTCAATGTCTTTATCTACATGTAGAAAAACCAAACCATTTGTATATAAAAAAAACACAAGGTACTTGATACAGTCCGCTGTAAAAAGTACAATTGAACACTGACCCACATCAATAAGGTGCCAAAAGATGCGCAATTGGGCCAGGCATCTCCAGCTGTTGAAAAATTGCAAATTTCCTTGGTTTCCATGGAGTAAGAGCCGTTGCTGGGCACGTGATCTTGACATCAATGATTATTCATTTGTGGCTACAGCCAAAAGTATTGGTCGGAGAGCAACGCGGTTTGCACCATTCGATTTCTCGTCAAAAAATACGTCGGATTAGCCTCTTACCAGCAGCATTTGAACAGTTTTTCTACTTTTGGATTTTTGCCTGGTCTTTTTGCGAATTGAAATCGGCTACATTAACTATGTACAATCGCGACTGGTCATTACTATATTCAACTTTTCATTATAAGTTATGTGCCCTTCGGTAGCCCAGACGACGTCAAATCTTTGGGCCAAGCCCATTTAACTCACCCAGCAAATGTCTTACTTCTAAGTCGAAGACAAACTCAATGTCTTTATCTACATGTAGAAAAACCACACCATTTGTATATAAAAAAAACACAAGGTACTTGATACAGTCCGCTGTAAAAAGTACAATTGAACACTGACCCACATCAATAAGGTGCCAAAAGATGCGCAATTGGGTCAGGCATCCCCAGCTGTTGAAAAATTGCAAATTTCCTTGGTTTCCATGGAGTAAGAGCCGTTGCTGGGCACGTGATCTTGACATCAATGATTATTCATTTGTGGCTACAGCCAAAAGTATTGGTCGAAGAGCAACGTGGTTTGCACCATTCGATTTCTCGTCAAAAAATACGTCGGATTAGCCTCTTACCAGCAGCATTGGAACAGTTTTTTCAACTTTTGGATTTTTGCCAGGTCTTTTTTTCTAATTGAAATCGGCTACATTAACTATGTACAATCGCGACTGGTCATTACTATATTCAACTTTTCATTATAAGTTATGTGGCCTTCGGTAGCCCAGACGACGTCAAATCTTTGGGCCAAGCCCATTTAACTCACCCAGCAAATGTCTTACTTCTAAGTCGAAGACAAACTCAATGTCTTTATCTACATGTAGAAAAACCACACCATTTGTATATAAAAAAACACAAGGTACATGATAAAGTCTGCTGTAAAAAGTACAATTGAACACTGACCCACATCAATAAGGTGCCAAAAGATGCGCAATTGGGCCAGGCATCTCCAGCTGTTGAAAAATTGCAAATTTCCTTGGTTTCCATGGAGTAAGAGCCGTTGCTGGGCACGTGATCTTGACATCAATGATTATTCATTTGTGGCTACAGCCAAAAGTATTGGTCGGAGAGCAACGCGGTTTGCACCATTAGATTTCTCGTCAAAAAATACGTCGGATTAGCCTCATACCAGCAGCATTGGAACAGTTTTTTTACTTTTTGGATTTTTGCCTGGTCTTTTTGCTAATTGAAATCGGCTACATTAACTATGTACAATCGCGACTGGTCATTACTATATTCAACTTTTCATTATAAGTTATGTGGCCTTCGGTAGCCCAGACGACGTCAAATCTTTGGGCCAAGCCCATTTAACTCACCCAGCAAATGTCTTACTTCTAAGTCGAAGACAAACTCAATGTCTTTATCTACATGTAGAAAAACCAAACCATTTGTATATAAAAAAAACACAAGGTACTTGATACAGTCCGCTGTAAAAAGTACAATTGAACACTGACCCACATCAATAAGGTGCCAAAAGATGCGCAATTGGGCCAGGCATCTCCAGCTGTTGAAAAATTGCAAATTTCCTTTGTTTCCATGGAGTAAGAGTCGTTGCTGGGCACGTGATCTTGACATCAATGATTATTCATTTGTGGCTACAGCCAAAAGTATTGGTCGGAGAGCAACGCGGTTTGCACCATTCGATTTCTCGTCAAAAAATACGTCGGATTAGCCTCTTACCAGCAGCATTTGAACAGTTTTTCTACTTTTGGATTTTTGCCTGGTCTTTTTGCGAATTGAAATCGGCTACATTAACTATGTACAATCGCGACTGGTCATTACTATATTCAACTTTTCATTATAAGTTATGTGCCCTTCGGTAGCCCAGACGACGTCAAATCTTTGGGCCAAGCCCATTTAACTCACCCAGCAAATGTCTTACTTCTAAGTCGAAGACAAACTCAATGTCTTTATCTACATGTAGAAAAACCACACCATTTGTATATAAAAAAAACACAAGGTACTTGATACAGTCCGCTGTAAAAAGTACAATTGAACACTGACCCACATCAATAAGGTGCCAAAAGATGCGCAATTGGGTCAGGCATCCCCAGCTGTTGAAAAATTGCAAATTTCCTTGGTTTCCATGGAGTAAGAGCCGTTGCTGGGCACGTGATCTTGACATCAATGATTATTCATTTGTGGCTACAGCCAAAAGTATTGGTCGAAGAGCAACGTGGTTTGCACCATTCGATTTCTCGTCAAAAAATACGTCGGATTAGCCTCTTACCAGCAGCATTGGAACAGTTTTTCCACTTTTGGATTTTTGCCTGGTTTTTTGTCTAATTGAAATCGGCTACATTAACTATGTACAATCGCGACTGGTCATTACTATATTCAACTTTTCATTATAAGTTATGTGCCCTTCGGTAGCCCAGACGACGTCAAATCTTTGGGCCAAGCCCATTTAACTCACCCAGCAAATGTCTTACTTCTAAGTCGAAGACAAACTCAATGTCTTTATCTACATGTAGAAAAACCACACCATTTGTATATAAAAAAACACAAGGTACTTGATACAGTCCGCTGTAAAAAGTACAATTGAACACTGACCCACATCAATAAGGTGCCAAAAGATGCGCAATTGGGCCAGGCATCTCCAGCTGTTGAAAAATTGCAAATTTCCTTGGTTTCCATGGAGTAAGAGCCGTTGCTGGGCACGTGATCTTGACATCAATGATTATTCATTTGTGGCTACAGCCAAAAGTATTGGTCGGAGAGCAACGCGGTTTGCACCATTAGATTTCTCGTCAAAAAATACGTCGGATTAGCCTCATACCAGCAGCATTGGAACAGTTTTTTTACTTTTTGGATTTTTGCCTGGTCTTTTTGCTAATTGAAATCGGCTACATTAACTATGTACAATCGCGACTGGTCATTACTATATTCAACTTTTCATTATAAGTTATGTGGCCTTCGGTAGCCCAGACGACGTCAAATCTTTGGGCCAAGCCCATTTAACTCACCCAGCAAATGTCTTACTTCTAAGTCGAAGACAAACTCAATGTCTTTATCTACATGTAGAAAAACCAAACCATTTGTATATAAAAAAAACACAAGGTACTTGATACAGTCCGCTGTAAAAAGTACAATTGAACACTGACCCACATCAATAAGGTGCCAAAAGATGCGCAATTGGGCCAGGCATCTCCAGCTGTTGAAAAATTGCAAATTTCCTTTGTTTCCATGGAGTAAGAGTCGTTGCTGGGCACGTGATCTTGACATCAATGATTATTCATTTGTGGCTACAGCCAAAAGTATTGGTCGGAGAGCAACGCGGTTTGCACCATTCGATTTCTCGTCAAAAAATACGTCGGATTAGCCTCTTACCAGCAGCATTTGAACAGTTTTTCTACTTTTGGATTTTTGCCTGGTCTTTTTGCGAATTGAAATCGGCTACATTAACTATGTACAATCGCGACTGGTCATTACTATATTCAACTTTTCATTATAAGTTATGTGCCCTTCGGTAGCCCAGACGACGTCAAATCTTTGGGCCAAGCCCATTTAACTCACCCAGCAAATGTCTTACTTCTAAGTCGAAGACAAACTCAATGTCTTTATCTACATGTAGAAAAACCACACCATTTGTATATAAAAAAAACACAAGGTACTTGATACAGTCCGCTGTAAAAAGTACAATTGAACACTGACCCACATCAATAAGGTGCCAAAAGATGCGCAATTGGGTCAGGCATCCCCAGCTGTTGAAAAATTGCAAATTTCCTTGGTTTCCATGGAGTAAGAGCCGTTGCTGGGCACGTGATCTTGACATCAATGATTATTCATTTGTGGCTACAGCCAAAAGTATTGGTCGAAGAGCAACGTGGTTTGCACCATTCGATTTCTCGTCAAAAAATACGTCGGATTAGCCTCTTACCAGCAGCATTGGAACAGTTTTTCCACTTTTGGATTTTTGCCTGGTTTTTTGTCTAATTGAAATCGGCTACATTAACTATGTACAATCGCGACTGGTCATTACTATATTCAACTTTTCATTATAAGTTATGTGCCCTTCGGTAGCCCAGACGACGTCAAATCTTTGGGCAAAGCCCATTTAACTCACCCAGCAGTTGTCTTACTTCTAAGTCGAAGACAAACTCAATGTCTTTATCTACATGTAGAAAAACCACACCATTTGTATATAAAAAAAAACACAAGGTACTTGATACAGTCCGCTGTAAAAAGTACAATTGAACACTGACCCACATCAATAAGGTGCCAAAAGATACGCAATTGGGTCAGGCATCTCCAGCTGTTGAAAAATTGCAAATTTCCTTGGTTTCCATGGAGTAAGAGCCGTTGCTGGGCACGTGATCTTGACATCAATGATTATTCATTTGTGGCTACAGCCAAAAGTATTGGTCGGAGAGCAACGCGGTTTGCACCATTCGATTTCTCGTCAAAAAATACGTCGGATTAGCCTCTTACCAGCAGAATTGGAACAGTTTTTCCACTTTTGGATTTTTGCCTGGTCTTTTTGCGAATTGAAATCGGCTACATTAACTATGTACAATCGCGACTGGTCATTACTATATTCAACTTTTCATTATAAGTTATGTGCCCTTCGGTAGCCCAGACGACGTCAAATCTTTGGGCAAAGCCCATTTAACTCACCCAGCAGTTGTCTTACTTCTAAGTCGAAGACAAACTCAATGTCTTTATCTACATGTAGAAAAACCACACCATTTGTATATAAAAAAAACACAAGGTACTTGATACAGTCCGCTGTAAAAAGGACAATTGAACACTGACCCACATCAATAAGGTGCCAAAAGATGCGCAATTGGGCCAGGCATCTCCAGCTGTTGAAAAATTGCAAATTTCCTTGGTTTCCATGGAGTAAGAGCCGTTGCTGGGCACGTGATCTTGACATCAATGATTATTCATTTGTGGCTACAGCCAAAAGTATTGGTCGGAGAGCAACGCGGTTTGCACCATTCGATTTCTCGTCAAAAAATACGTCGGATTAGCCTCTTACCAGCAGCATTGGAACAGTTTTTCTACTCTTGGATTTTTGCCTGGTCTTTTTGCGAATTGAAATCGGCTACATTAACTATGTACAATCGCGACTGGTCATTACTATATTCAACTTTTCATTATAAGTTATGTGCCCTTCGGTAGCCCAGACGACGTCAAATCTTTGGGCCAAGCCCATTTAACTCACCCAGCAGTTGTCTTACTTCTAAGTCGAAGACAAACTCAATGTCTTTATCTACATGTAGAAAAACCACACCATTTGTATATAAAAAAAACACAAGGTACTTGATACAGTCCGCTGTAAAAAGTACAATTGAACACTGACCCACATCAATAAGGTGCCAAAAGATGCGCAATTGGGCCAGGCATCCGCAGCTGTTGAAAAATTGCAAATTTCCTTGGTTTCCATGGAGTAAGAGCCGTTGCTGGGCACGTGATCTTGACATCAATGATTATTCATTTGTGGCTACAGCCAAAAGTATTGGTCGGAGAGCAACGCGGTTTGCACCATTCGATTTCTCGTCAAAAAATACGTCGGATTAGCCTCTTACCAGCAGCATTGGAACAGTTTTTCTACTTTTGGATTTTTGCCTGGTCTTTTTGCTAACTGATTTCGGCTACATTAACTATGTACAATCGCGACTGGTCATTACTATATTCAACTTTTCATTATAAGTTATGTGCCCTTCGGTAGCCCAGACGACGTCAAATCTTTGGGCCAAGCCCATTTAACTCACCCAGCAAATGTCTTACTTCTAAGTCGAAGACAAACTCAATGTCTTTATCTACATGTAGAAAAACCACACCATTTGTATATAAAAAAAACACAAGGTACTTGATACAGTCCGCTGTAAAAAGTACAATTGAACACTGACCCACATCAATAAGGTGCCAAAAGATGCGCAATTGGGTCAGGCATCTCCAGCTGTTGAAAAATTGCAAATTTCCTTGGTTTCCATGGAGTAAGAGCCGTTGCTGGGCACGTGATCTTGACATCAATGATTATTCACTTGTGGCTACAGCCAAAAGTATTGGTCGGAGAGCAACGCGGTTTGCACCATTCGATTTCTCGTCAAAAAATACGTCGGATTAGCCTCTTACCAGCAGCATTGGAACAGTTTTTCCACTTTTGGATTTTTGCCTGGTATTTTTTCTAATTGAAATCGGCTACATTAACTATGTACAATCGCGACTGGTCATTACTATATTCAACTTTTCATTATAAGTTATGTGCCCTTCGGTAGCCCAGACGACGTCAAATCTTTGGGCCAAGCCCATTTAACTCACCCAGCAGTTGTCTTACTTCTAAGTCGAAGACAAACTCAATGTCTTTATCTACATGTAGAAAAACCACACCATTTGTATATAAAAAAAACACAAGGTACTTGATACAGTCCGCTGTAAAAAGTACAATTGAACACTGACCCACATCAATAAGGTGCCAAAAGATGCGCAATTGGGCCAGGCATCTCCAGCTGTTGAAAAATTGCAAATTTCATTGGTTTCCATGGAGTAAGAGCCGTTGCTGGGCACGTGATCTTGACATCAATGATTATTCATTTGTGGCTACAGCCAAAAGTATTGGTTGGAGAGCAACGTGGTTTGCACCATTCGATTTCTCGTCAAAAAATACGTCGGATCAGCCTCTTACCAGCAGCATTGGAACAGTTTTTCTACTTTTGGATTTTTGCCTGGTTTTTTTGCGAATTGAAATCGGCTACATTAACTATGTACAATCGCGACTGGTCATTACTATATTCAACTTTTCATTATAAGTTATGTGCCCTTCGGTAGCCCAGACGACGTCAAATCTTTGGGCCAAGCGCATTTAACTCACCCAGCAGTTGTCTTACTTCTAAGTCGAAGACAAACTCAATGTCTTTATCTACATGTAGAAAAACCACACCATTTGTATATAAAAAAAACACAAGGTACTTGATACAGTCCGCTGAAAAAAGTACAATTGAACACTGACCCACATCAATAAGGTGCCAAAAGATGCGCAATTGGGCCAGGCATCTCCAGCTGTTGAAAAATTGCAAATTTCCTTGGTTTCCATGGAGTAAGAGCCGTTGCTGGGCACGTGATCTTGACATCAATGATTATTCATTTGTGGCTACAGCCAAAAGTATTGGTCGGAGAGCAACGTGGTTTTCACCATTCGATTTCTCGTCAAAAAATACGTCGGATCAGCCTCTTACCAGCAGCATTGGAACAGTTTTTCTACTTTTGGATTTTTGCCTGGTCTTTTTGCGAATTGAAATCGGCTACATTAACTATGTACAATCGCGACTGGTCATTACTATATTCAACTTTTCATTATAAGTTATGTGCCCTTCGGTAGCCCAGACGACGTCAAATCTTTGGGCCAAGCGCATTTAACTCACCCAGCAGTTGTCTTACTTCTAAGTCGAAGACAAACTCAATGTCTTTATCTACATGTAGAAAAACCACACCATTTGTATATAAAAAAAACACAAGGTACTTGATACAGTCCGCTGAAAAAAGTACAATTGAACACTGACCCACATCAATAAGGGTGCCAAAAGATGCGCAATTGGGCCAGGCATCTCCAGCTGTTGAAAAATTGCAAATTTCCTTGGTTTCCATGGAGTAAGAGGCCGTTGCTGGGCACGTGATCTTGACATCAATGATTATTCATTTGTGGCTACAGCCAAAAGTATTGGTCGGAGAGCAACGTGGTTTGCATCATTCGATTTCTCGTCAAAAAATACGTCGGATTAGCCTCTTACCAGCAGAATTGGAACAGTTTTTCCACTTTTGGATTTTTGCCAGGTGTTTTTGCTAATTGAAATCAGCTACATTAACTATGTACAATCGCGACTGGTCATTACTATATTCAACTTTTCATTATAAGTTATGTGGCCTTCGTAGCCCAGACGACGTCAAATATTTGGGCCAAGCCCATTTAACTCACCCAGCAAATGTCTTACTTCTAAGTCGAAGACAAACTCAATGTCTTTATCTACATGTAGAAAAACCACACCATTTGTATATAAAAAAAACACAAGGTACTTGATACAGTCCGCTGTAAAAAGTACAATTGGACACTGACCCACATCAATAAGGTGCCAAAAGATGCGCAATTGGGCCAGGCATCTCCAGCTGTTGAAAAATTGCAAATTTCCTTGGTTTCCATGGAGTAAGAGCCGTTGCTGGGCACGTGATCTTGACATCAATGATTATTCATTTGTGGCTACAGCCAAAAGTATTGGTCGGAGAGCAACGCGGTTTTGCACCATTCGATTTCTCGTCAAAAAATACGTCGGATCAGCCTCTTACCAGCAGCATTGGAACAGTTTTTCTACTTTTGGATTTTTGCCTGGTCTTTTTGCGAATTGAAATCGGCTACATTAACTATGTACAATCGCGACTGGTCATTACTATATTCAACTTTTCATTATAAGTTATGTGCCCTTCGGTAGCCCAGACGACGTCAAATCTTTGGGCCAAGCGCATTTAACTCACCCAGCAGTTGTCTTACTTCTAAGTCGAAGACAAACTCAATGTCTTTATCTACATGTAGAAAAACCACACCATTTGTATATAAAAAAAACACAAGGTACTTGATACAGTCCGCTGAAAAAAGTACAATTGAACACTGACCCACATCAATAAGGTGCCAAAAGATGCGCAATTGGGCCAGGCATCTCCAGCTGTTGAAAAATTGCAAATTTCCTTGGTTTCCATGGAGTAAGAGCCGTTGCTGGGCACGTGATCTTGACATCAATGATTATTCATTTGTGGCTACAGCCAAAAGTATTGGTCGGAGAGCAACGTGGTTTGCACCATTCGATTTCTCGTCAAAAAATACGTCGGATCAGAATCTTACCAGCAGCATTGGAACAGTTTTTCTACTTTTGGATTTTTGCCTGGTCTTTTTGCGAATTGAAATCGGCTACATTAACTATGTACAATCGCGACTGGTCATTACTATATTCAACTTTTCATTATAAGTTATGTGCCCTTCGGTAGCCCAGACGACGTCAAATCTTTGGGCCAAGCGCATTTAACTCACCCAGCAGTTGTCTTACTTCTAAGTCGAAGACAAACTCAATGTCTTTATCTACATGTAGAAAAACCACACCATTTGTATATAAAAAAAACACAAGGTACTTGATACAGTCCGCTGAAAAAAGTACAATTGAACACTGACCCACATCAATAAGGTGCCAAAAGATGCGCAATTGGGCCAGGCATCTCCAGCTGTTGAAAAATTGCAAATTTCCTTGGTTTCCATGGAGTAAGAGCCGTTGCTGGGCACGTGATCTTGACATCAATGATTATTCATTTGTGGCTACAGCCAAAAGTATTGGTCGGAGAGCAACGCGGTTTGCACCATTCGATTTCTCGTCAAAAAATACGTCGGATTAGCCTCTTACCAGCAGCATTGGAACAGTTTTTTCTACTTTTGGATTTTTGCCTGGTCTTTTTGCTAACTGATTTCGGCTACATTAACTATGTACAATCGCGACTGGTCATTACTATATTCAACTTTTCATTATAAGTTATGTGGCCTTCGGTAGCCCAGACGACGTCAAATCTTTGGGCCAAGCCCATTTAACTCACCCAGCAAATGTCTTACTTCTAAGTCGAAGACAAACTCAAAGTCTTTATCTACATGTAGAAAAACCACACCATTTGTATATAAAAAAAACACAAGGTACTTGATACAGTCCGCTGTAAAAAGGACAATTGAACACTGACCCACATCAATAAGGTGCCAAAAGATGCGCAATTGGGCCAGGCATCTCCAGCTGTTGAAAAATTGCAAATTTCCTTGGTTTCCATGGAGTAAGAGCCGTTGCTGGGCACGTGATCTTGACATCAATGATTATTCATTTGTGGCTACAGCCAAAAGTATTGGTCAGAGAGCAACGCGGTTTGCACCATTCGATTTCTTGTCAAAAAATACGTCGGATTAGCCTCTTACCAGCAGCACTGGAACAGTTTTTCCACTTTTGGGTTTTTGCCTGGTATTTTGTCTAATTGAAATCGGCTACATTAACTATGTACAATCGCGACTGGTCATTACTATATTCAACTTTTCATTATAAGTTATGTGCCCTTCGGTAGCCCAGACGACGTCAAATCTTTGGGCCAAGCCCATTTAACTCACCCAGCAAATGTCTTACTTCTAAGTCGAAGACAAACTCAATGTCTTTATCTACATGTAGAAAAACCACACCATTTGTATATAAAAAAAACACAAGGTACTTGATACAGTCCGCTGTAAAAAGTACAATTGAACACTGACCCACATCAATAAGGTGCCAAAAGATGCGCAATTGGGCCAGGCATCTCCAGCTGTTGAAAAATTGCAAATTTCCTTGGTTTCCATGGAGTAAGAGCCGTTGCTGGGCACGTGATCTTGACATCAATGATTATTCATTTGTGGCTACAGCCAAAAGTATTGGTCGGAGAGCAACGCGGTTTGCACCATTCGATTTCTCGTCAAAAAATACGTCGGATTAGCCTCTTACCAGCAGCATTGGAACAGTTTTTCCACTTTTGGATTTTTGCCTGGTATTTTTTCTAATTGAAATCGGCTACATTAACTATGTACAATCGCGACTGGTACTTACTATATTCAACTTTTCATTATAAGTTATGTGCCCTTCGGTAGCCCAGACGACGTCAAATCTTTGGGCCAAGCCCATTTAACTCACCCAGCAAATGTCTTACTTCTGAGTCGAAGACAAACTCAATGTCTTTATCTACATGTAGAAAAACCACACCATTTGTATATAAAAAAAAACACAAGGTACTTAATACAGTCCGCTGTAAAAAGGACAATTGAACACTGACCCACATCAATAAGGTGCCAAAAGATGCGCAATTGGGCCAGGCATCTCCAGCTGTTGAAAAATTGCAAATTTCCTTGGTTTCCATGGAGTAAGAGCCGTTGCTGGGCACGTGATCTTGACATCAATGATTATTCATTTGTGGCTACAGCCAAAAGTATTGGTCGGAGAGCAACGCGGTTTGCACCATTCGATTTCTCGTCAAAAAATACGTCGGATTAGCCTCTTACCAGCAGCATTGGAACAGTTTTTCCACTTTTGGATTTTTGCCAGGTCTTTTTTTCTAATTGAAATCGGCTACATTAACTATGTACAATCGCGACTGGTCATTACTATATTCAACTTTTCATTATAAGTTATGTGGCCTTCGGTAGCCCAGACGACGTCAAATCTTTGGGCCAAGCCCATTTAACTCACCCAGCAAATGTCTTACTTCTAAGTCGAAGACAAACTCAATGTCTTTATCTACATGTAGAAAAACCACACCATTTGTATATAAAAAAAACACAAGGTACTTGATACAGTCCGCTGTAAAAAGTACAATTGAACACTGACCCACATCAATAAGGTGCCAAAAGATGCGCAATTGGGCCAGGCATCTCCAGCTGTTGAAAAATTGCAAATTTCCTTGGTTTCCATGGAGTAAGAGCCGTTGCTGGGCACGTGATCTTGACATCAATGATTATTCATTTGTGGCTACAGCCAAAAGTATTGGTCGGAGAGCAACGTGCTTTGCACCATTCGATTTCTCGTCAAAAAATACGTCGGATTAGCCTCTTACCAGCAGAATTGGAACAGTTTTTCCACTTTTGGATTTTTGCCTGGTATTTTTTCTAATTGAAATCGGCTACATTAACTATGTACAATCGCGACTGGTCATTACTATATTCAACTTTTCATTATAAGTTATGTGGCCTTCGGTAGCCCAGACGACGTCAAATCTTTGGGCCAAGCCCATTTAACTCACCCAGCAAATGTCTTACTTCTAAGTCGAAGACAAACTCAATGTCTTTATCTACATGTAGAAAAACCACACCATTTGTATATAAAAAAAAACACAAGGTACTTGATACAGTCCGCTGTAAAAAGGACAATTGAACACTGACCCACATCAATAAGGTGCCAAAAGATGCGCAATTGGGCCAGGCATCTCCAGCTGTTGAAAAATTGCAAATTTCCTTGGTTTCCATGGAGTAAGAGCCGTTGCTGGGCACGTGATCTTGACATCAATGATTATTCATTTGTGGCTACAGCCAAAAGTATTGGTCGGAGAGCAACGCGGTTTGCACCATTCGATTTCTCGTCAAAAAATACGTCGGATTAGCCTCTTACCAGCAGCATTGGAACAGTTTTTCCACTTTTGGATTTTTGCCAGGTCTTTTTTTCTAATTGAAATCGGCTACATTAACTATGTACAATCGCGACTGGTCATTACTATATTCAACTTTTCATTATAAGTTATGTGGCCTTCGGTAGCCCAGACGACGTCAAATCTTTGGGCCAAGCCCATTTAACTCACCCAGCAAATGTCTTACTTCTAAGTCGAAGACAAACTCAATGTCTTTATCTACATGTAGAAAAACCACACCATTTGTATATAAAAAAAACACAAGGTACTTGATACAGTCCGCTGTAAAAAGTACAATTGAACACTGACCCACATCAATAAGGTGCCAAAAGATGCGCAATTGGGCCAGGCATCTCCAGCTGTTGAAAAATTGCAAATTTCCTTGGTTTCCATGGAGTAAGAGCCGTTGCTGGGCACGTGATCTTGACATCAATGATTATTCATTTGTGGCTACAGCCAAAAGTATTGGTCGGAGAGCAACGCGGTTTGCACCATTCGATTTCTCGTCAAAAAATACGTCGGATTAGCCTCTTACCAGCAGCATTGGAACAGTTTTTCCACTTTTGGATTTTTGCCTGGTATTTTTTCTAATTGAAATCGGCTACATTAACTATGTACAATCGCGACTGGTACTTACTATATTCAACTTTTCATTATAAGTTATGTGCCCTTCGGTAGCCCAGACGACGTCAAATCTTTGGGCCAAGCCCATTTAACTCACCCAGCAAATGTCTTACTTCTGAGTCGAAGACAAACTCAATGTCTTTATCTACATGTAGAAAAACCACACCATTTGTATATAAAAAAAAACACAAGGTACTTAATACAGTCCGCTGTAAAAAGGACAATTGAACACTGACCCACATCAATAAGGTGCCAAAAGATGCGCAATTGGGCCAGGCATCTCCAGCTGTTGAAAAATTGCAAATTTCCTTGGTTTCCATGGAGTAAGAGCCGTTGCTGGGCACGTGATCTTGACATCAATGATTATTCATTTGTGGCTACAGCCAAAAGTATTGGTCGGAGAGCAACGCGGTTTGCACCATTCGATTTCTCGTCAAAAAATACGTCGGATTAGCCTCTTACCAGCAGCATTGGAACAGTTTTTCCACTTTTGGATTTTTGCCAGGTCTTTTTTTCTAATTGAAATCGGCTACATTAACTATGTACAATCGCGACTGGTCATTACTATATTCAACTTTTCATTATAAGTTATGTGGCCTTCGGTAGCCCAGACGACGTCAAATCTTTGGGCCAAGCCCATTTAACTCACCCAGCAAATGTCTTACTTCTAAGTCGAAGACAAACTCAATGTCTTTATCTACATGTAGAAAAACCACACCATTTGTATATAAAAAAAAACACAAGGTACTTGATACAGTCCGCTGTAAAAAGTACAATTGAACACTGACCCACATCAATAAGGTGCCAAAAGATGCGCAATTGGGCCAGGCATCTCCAGCTGTTGAAAAATTGCAAATTTCCTTGGTTTCCATGGAGTAAGAGCCGTTGCTGGGCACGTGATCTTGACATCAATGATTATTCATTTGTGGCTACAGCCAAAAGTATTGGTCGGAGAGCAACGTGCTTTGCACCATTCGATTTCTCGTCAAAAAATACGTCGGATTAGCCTCTTACCAGCAGAATTGGAACAGTTTTTCCACTTTTGGATTTTTGCCTGGTATTTTTTCTAATTGAAATCGGCTACATTAACTATGTACAATCGCGACTGGTCATTACTATATTCAACTTTTCATTATAAGTTATGTGGCCTTCGGTAGCCCAGACGACGTCAAATCTTTGGGCCAAGCCCATTTAACTCACCCAGCAAATGTCTTACTTCTAAGTCGAAGACAAACTCAATGTCTTTATCTACATGTAGAAAAACCACACCATTTGTATATAAAAAAAACACAAGGTACTTGATACAGTCCGCTGTAAAAAGGACAATTGAACACTGACCCACATCAATAAGGTGCCAAAAGATGCGCAATTGGGCCAGGCATCTCCAGCTGTTGAAAAATTGCAAATTTCCTTGGTTTCCATGGAGTAAGAGCCGTTGCTGGGCACGTGATCTTGACATCAATGATTATTCATTTGTGGCTACAGCCAAAAGTATTGGTCGGAGAGCAACGCGGTTTGCACCATTCGATTTCTCGTCAAAAAATACGTCGGATTAGCCTCTTACCAGCAGCATTGGAACAGTTTTTCCACTTTTGGATTTTTGCCAGGTCTTTTTTTCTAATTGAAATCGGCTACATTAACTATGTACAATCGCGACTGGTCATTACTATATTCAACTTTTCATTATAAGTTATGTGGCCTTCGGTAGCCCAGACGACGTCAAATCTTTGGGCCAAGCCCATTTAACTCACCCAGCAAATGTCTTACTTCTAAGTCGAAGACAAACTCAATGTCTTTATCTACATGTAGAAAAACCACACCATTTGTATATAAAAAAAACACAAGGTACTTGATACAGTCCGCTGTAAAAAGTACAATTGAACACTGACCCACATCAATAAGGTGCCAAAAGATGCGCAATTGGGCCAGGCATCTCCAGCTGTTGAAAAATTGCAAATTTCCTTGGTTTCCATGGAGTAAGAGCCGTTGCTGGGCACGTGATCTTGACATCAATGATTATTCATTTGTGGCTACAGCCAAAAGTATTGGTCGGAGAGCAACGCGGTTTGCACCATTCGATTTCTCGTCAAAAAATACGTCGGATTAGCCTCTTACCAGCAGCATTGGAACAGTTTTTCTACTTTTGGATTTTTGCCAGGTCTTTTTGCGAATTGAAATCTGCTACATTAACTATGTACAATCGCGACTGGTCATTACTATATTCAACTTTTCATTATAAGTTATGTGCCCTTCGGTAGCCCAGACGACGTCAAATCTTTGGGCCAAGCCCATTTAACTCACCCAGCAGTTGTCTTACTTCTAAGTCGAAGACAAACTCAATGTCTTTATCTACATGTAGAAAAACCACACCATTTGTATATAAAAAAAAACACAAGGTACTTGATACAGTCCGCTGTAAAAAGTACAATTGAACACTGACCCACATCAATAAGGTGCCAAAAGATGCGCAATTGGGCCAGGCATCTCCAGCTGTTGAAAAATTGCAAATTTCCTTGGTTTCCATGGAGTAAGAGCCGTTGCTGGGCACGTGATCTTGACATCAATGATTATTCATTTGTGGCTACAGCCAAAAGTATTGGTCGGAGAGCAACGCGGTTTGCACCATTCGATTTCTCGTCAAAAAATACGTCGGATTGGCCTCTTACCAGCAGCATTGGAACAGTTTTTCCACTTTTGGATTTTTGCCAGGTCTTTTTTGCGAATTGAAATCGGCTACATTAACTATGTACAATCGCGACTGGTCATTACTATATTCAACTTTTCATTATAAGTTATGTGGCCTTCGGTAGCCCAGACGACGTCAAATCTTTGGGCCAAGCCCATTTAACTCACCCAGCAAATGTCTTACTTCTAAGTCGAAGACAAACTCAATGTCTTTATCTACATGTAGAAAAACCACACCATTTGTATATAAAAAAAACACAAGGTACTTGATACAGTCCGCTGTAAAAAGGACAATTGAACACTGACCCACATCAATAAGGTGCCAAAAGATGCGCAATTGGGCCAGGCATCTCCAGCTGTTGAAAAATTGCAAATTTCCTTGGTTTCCATGGAGTAAGAGCCGTTGCTGGGCACGTGATCTTGACATCAATGATTATTCATTTGTGGCTACAGCCAAAAGTATTGGTCGGAGAGCAACGCGGTTTGCACCATTCGATTTCTCGTCAAAAAATACGTCGGATTAGCCTCTTACCAGCAGCATTGGAACAGTTTTTCCACTTTTGGATTTTTGCCAGGTCTTTTTTTCTAATTGAAATCGGCTACATTAACTATGTACAATCGCGACTGGTCATTACTATATTCAACTTTTCATTATAAGTTATGTGGCCTTCGGTAGCCCAGACGACGTCAAATCTTTGGGCCAAGCCCATTTAACTCACCCAGCAAATGTCTTACTTCTAAGTCGAAGACAAACTCAATGTCTTTATCTACATGTAGAAAAACCACACCATTTGTATATAAAAAAAACACAAGGTACTTGATACAGTCCGCTGTAAAAAGTACAATTGAACACTGACCCACATCAATAAGGTGCCAAAAGATGCGCAATTGGGCCAGGCATCTCCAGCTGTTGAAAAATTGCAAATTTCCTTGGTTTCCATGGAGTAAGAGCCGTTGCTGGGCACGTGATCTTGACATCAATGATTATTCATTTGTGGCTACAGCCAAAAGTATTGGTCGGAGAGCAACGCGGTTTGCACCATTCGATTTCTCGTCAAAAAATACGTCGGATTAGCCTCTTACCAGCAGCATTGGAACAGTTTTTCTACTTTTGGATTTTTGCCTGGTCTTTTTGCGAATTGAAATCGGCTACATTAACTATGTACAATCGCGACTGGTCATTACTATATTCAACTTTTCATTATAAGTTATGTGCCCTTCGGTAGCCCAGACGACATCAAATCTTTGGGCCAAGCCATTTAACTCACCCAGCAGTTGGTCTTACTTCTAAGTCGAAGACAAACTCAATGTCTTTATCTACATGTAGAAAAACCACACCATTTGTATATAAAAAAAACACAAGGTACTTGATACAGTCCGCTGTAAAAAGTACAATTGAACACTGAACCACATCAATAAGGTGCCAAAAGATGCGCAATTGGGCCAGGCATCTCCAGCTGTTGAAAAATTGCAAAATTTCCTTGGTTTCCATGGAGTAAGAGAGCCGTTGCTGGGCACGTGATCTTGACATCAATGATTATTCATTGTGGCTACAGCCAAAAGTATTGGTCGGAGAGCAACGCGGTTTGCACCATTCGATTTCTCGTCAAAAAATACGTCGGATTAGCCTCTTACCAGCAGCACTGGAACAGTTTTTCCACTTTGGATTTTTTGCCAGGTCTTTTCTTCTAATTGAAATCGGCTACATTAACTATGTACAATCGCGACTGGTCATTTACTATATTCAACTTTTCATTATAAGTTATGTGCCCTTCGGTAGCCCAGACGACGTCAAATCTTTGGGCCAAGCCCATTTAACTCACCCAGCAGTGTCTTACTTCTAAGTCGAAGACAACTCATTGTCTTTATCTACATGTAGAAAAACCACACCATTTGTATATAAAAAAAACACAAGGTACTTGATACAGTCCGCTGTAAAAAGGACAATTGAACACTGACCCACATCAATAAGGTGCCAAAAGATGCCGCAATTGGGCCAGGCATCTCCAGCTGTTGAAAAATTGCAAATTTCCTTGGTTTCCATGGAGTAAGAGCCGTTGCTGGGCACGTGATCTTGACATCAATGATTATTCATTTGTGGCTACAGCAAAAGTATTGGCCGGAGAGCAACGTGGTTTGCACCATTCGATTTCTCGTCAAAAAATACGTCGGAATAGCCCTCTTACCAGCAGAATTGGAACAGTTTTTCCACTTTTGGATTTTTGCCTGGTATTTTTTCTAATTGAAATCGGCTACATTAACTATGTACAATCGCGACTGGTCATTACTATATTCAACTTTTCATTATAAGTTATGTGCCCTTCGGTAGCCCAGACGACGTCAAATCTTTGGGCCAAGCGCATTTAACTCACCCAGCAGTTGTCTTACTTCTAAGTCGAAGACAAACTCAATGTCTTTATCTACATGTAGAAAAAACCACACCATTTGTATATAAAAAAAACACAAGGTACTTGATACAGTCCTCTGAAAAAAGTACAATTGAACACTGACCCCACATCAATAAGGTGCCAAAAGATGCGCAATTGGGCCAGGCATCTCCAGCTGTTGAAAAATTGCAAATTTCCTTGGTTTCCATGGAGTAAGAGCCGTTGCTGGGCACGTGATCTTGACATCAATGATTATTCATTTGTGGCTACAGCCAAAAGTATTGGTCGGAGAGCAACGTGGTTTGCACCATTCGATTTCTCGTCAAAAAATACGTCGGATCAGCCTCTTACCAGCAGCATTGGAACAGTTTTTCTACTTTTGGATTTTGCCTGGTCTTTTTGCGATTGAAATCGGCTACATTAACTATGTACAATCGCGACTGGTCATTACTATATTCAACTTTTCATTATAAGTTATGTGCCCTTCGGTAGCCCAGACGACGTCAAATCTTGGGCCAAGCGCATTTAACTCACCCAGCAGTTGTCTTACTTCTAAGTCGAAGACAAAACTCAATGTCTTTATCTACATGTAGAAAAACCACACCATTTGTATATAAAAAAAACACAAGGTACTTGATACAGTCCGCTGAAAAAAGTACAATTGAACACTGACCCACATCAATAAGGTGCCAAAAGATGCGCAATTGGGCCAGGCATCTCAGCTGTTGAAAAATTGCAAATTTCCTTGGTTTCCATGGAGTAAGAGCCGTTGCTGGGCACGTGATCTTGACATCAATGATTATTCATTTGTGGCTACAGCCAAAAGATTGGTCGGAGAGCAACGCGGTTTGCACCATTCGATTTCTCGTCAAAAAATACGTCGGATTAGCCTCTTACCAGCAGCAATTGGAACAGTTTTTCTACTTTGGATTTTTGCCTGGTCTTTTTGCTAACTGATTTCGGCTACATTAACTATGTACAATCGCGACTGGTCATTACTATATTCAACTTTTTCATTATAAGTTAATGTGGCCTTCGGTAGCCCAGACGACGTCAAATCTTTGGGCCAAGCCCATTTAACTCACCCAGCAAATGTCTTACTTCTAAGTCGAAGACAAACTCAAAGTCTTTATCTACATGTAGAAAAACACACCATTTGTATATAAAAAAAACACAAGGTACTGATACAGTCCGCTGTAAAAAGGACAATTGAACACTGACCCACATCAATAAGGTGCCAAAAGATGCGCAATTGGGCAGGCATCTCCAGCTGTTGAAAAATTGCAAAATTTCCTTGGTTTCCATGGAGTAAGAGCCGTTGCTGGGCACGTGATCTTGACATCAATGATTATTCATTTGTGGCTACAGCCAAAAGTATTGGTCAGAGAGCAACGCGGTTTGCACCATTCGATTTCTTGTCAAAAAATACGTCGGATTAGCCTCTTACCAGCAGCACTGGAACAGTTTTCCACTTTTGGGTTTTGCCTGGTATTTTGTCTAATTGAAATCGGCTACATTAACTATGTACAATCGCGACTGGTCATTACTATATTCAACTTTTCATTATAAGTTATGTGCCCTTCGGTAGCCCAGACGACGTCAAATCTTTGGGCCAAGCCCATTTAACTCACCCAGCAAATGTCTTACTTCTAAGTCGAAGACAACTCAATGTCTTTATCTACATGTAGAAAAACCACACCATTTGTATATAAAAAAAACACAAGGTAGTACTTGATACAGTCCGCTGTAAAAAGTACAATTGAACACTGACCCACATCAATAAGGTGCCAAAAGATGCGCAATTGGGCCAGGCATCTCCAGCTGTTGAAAAATTGCAAATTTCCTTGGTTTCCATGGAGTAAGAGCCGTTGCTGGGCACGTGATCTTGACATCAATGATTATTCATTTGTGGCTACAGCCAAAAGTATTGGTCGGAGAGCAACGCGGTTTGCACCATTCGATTTCTCGTCAAAAAATACGTCGGATTAGCCTCTTACCAGCAGCATTGGAACAGTTTTTCCACTTTTGGATTTTTGCCTGGTATTTTTTCTAATTGAAATCGGCTACATTAACTATGTACAATCGCGACTGGTACTTACTATATTCAACTTTTCATTATAAGTTATGTGCCCTTCGGTAGCCCAGACGACGTCAAATCTTTGGGCCAGAGCCCATTTAACTCACCCAGCAAATGTCCTTACTTCTAAGTCGAAGACAAACTCAATGTCTTTATCTACATGTAGAAAAACCACACCATTTGTATATAAAAAAAAACACAAGGTACTTGATACAGTCCGCTGTAAAAAGGACAATTGAACACTGACCCACATCAATAAGGTGCCAAAAGATGCGCAATTGGGCCAGGCATCTCCAGCTGTTGAAAAATTGCAAATTTCCTTGGTTTCCATGGAGTAAGAGCCGTTGCTGGGCACGTGATCTTGACATCAATGATTATTCATTTGTGGCTACAGCCAAAAGTATTGGTCGGAGAGCAACGCGGTTTGCACATTCGATTTCTCGTCAAAAAATACGTCGGATTAGCCTCTTACCAGCAGCATGGAACAGTTTTTCCACTTTTGGATTTTTGCCAGGTCTTTTTTCTAATTGAAATCGGCTACATTAACTATGTACAATCGCGACTGGTCATTACTATATTCAACTTTTCATTATAAGTTATGTGGCCTTCGGTAGCCCAGACGACGTCAAATCTTTGGGCCAAGCCCATTTAACTCACCCAGCAAATGTCTTACTTCTAAGTCGAAGACAAACTCAATGTCTTTATCTACATGTAGAAAAACCACACCATTTGTATATAAAAAAAACACAAGGTACTTGATACAGTCCGCTGTAAAAAGTACAATTGAACACTGACCCACATCAATAAGGTGCAAAAGATGCGCAATTGGGCCAGGCATCTCCAGCTGTTGAAAAATTGCAAATTTCCTTGGTTTCCATGGAGTAAGAGCCGTTGCTGGGCACGTGATCTTGACATCAATGATTATTCATTTGTGGCTACAGCCAAAAGTATTGGTCGGAGAGCAACGTGCTTTGCACCATTCGATTTCTCGTCAAAAATACGTCGGATTAGCCTCTTACCAGCAGAATTGGAACAGTTTTTCCACTTTTGGGATTTTTGCCTGGTATTTTTTTCTATTGAAATCGGCTACATTAACTATGTACAATCGCGACTGGTCATTACTATATTCAACTTTTCATTATAAGTTATGTGGCCTTCGGTAGCCCAGACGACGTCAAATCTTTGGGCCAAGCCCATTTAACTCACCCAGCAAATGGTCTTACTCTAAGTCGAAGACAAACTCAATGTCTTATCTACATGTAGAAAAACACACCATTTGTATAAAAAAAACACAAGGTACTTGATACAGTCCGCTGTAAAAAGGACAATTGAACACTGACCCACATCAATAAGGTGCCAAAAGATGCGCAATTGGGCCAGGCATCTCACGCTGTTGAAAAATTGCAAATTTCCTTGGTTTCCATGGGAGTAAGAGCCGTTGCTGGGCACGTGATCTTGACATCAATGATATTCATTTGTGGCTACAGCCAAAAGTATTGGTCGGAGAGCAACGCGGTTTGCACCATTCGATTTCTCGTCAAAAAATACGTCGGATTAGCCCTCTTACCAGCAGCATTGGAACAGTTTTTTCCACTTTTGGATTTTTGCCAGGTCTTTTTTTCTAATTGAAATCGGCTACATTAACTATGTACAATCGCGACTGGGTCATTACTATATTCAACTTTTCCATTATAAGTTATGTGGCCTTCGGTAGCCCAGACGACGTCAAATCTTTGGGCCAAGCCCATTTAACTCACCCAGCAAATGTCTTACTTCTAAGTCGAAGACAAACTCAATGTCTTTATCTACATGTAGAAAAACCACACCATTTGTATATAAAAAAAACACAAGGTACTTGATACAGTCCGCTGTAAAAAGTACAATTGAACACTGACCCACATCAATAAGGTGCCAAAAGATGCGCAATGGGCCAGGCATCTCCAGCTGTTGAAAAATTGCAAATTTCCTTGGTTTCCATGGAGTAAGAGCCGTTGCTGGGCACGTGATCTTGACATCAATGATTATTCATTTGTGGCTACAGCCAAAAGTATTGGTCGGAGAGCAACGCGGTTTGCACCATTCGATTTCTCGTCAAAAAATACGTCGGATTAGCCTCTTACCAGCAGCATTGGAACAGTTTTTCTACTTTTGGATTTTTGCCAGGTCTTTTTGCGAATTGAAATCGGCTACATTAACTATGTACAATCGCGACTGGTCATTACTATATTCAACTTTTCATTATAAGTTATGTGCCCTTCGGTAGCCCAGACGACGTCAAATCTTTGGGCCAAGCCCATTTAACTCACCCAGCAGTTGTCTTACTTCTAAGTCGAAGACAAACTCAATGTCTTTATCTACATGTAGAAAAACCACACCATTTGTATATAAAAAAAAACACAAGGTACTTGATTACAGTCCGCTGTAAAAAGTACAATTGAACACTGACCCACATCAATAAGGTGCCAAAAGATGCGGCAATTGGGCCAGGCATCTCCAGCTGTTGAAAAATTGCAAATTTCCTTGGTTTCCATGGAGTAAGAGCCGTTGCTGGCACGTGATCTTGACATCAATGATTATTCATTTGTGGCTACAGCCAAAAGTATTGGTCGGAGAGCAACGCGGTTTGCACCATTCGATTTCTCGTCAAAAAATACGTCGGATTGGCCTCTTACCAGCAGCATTGGAACAGTTTTTCCACTTTTGGATTTTTGCCAGGTCTTTTTTGCGAATTGAAAATCGGCTACATTAACTATGTACAATCGCGACTGGTCATTACTATATTCAACTTTTCATTATAAGTTATGTGGCCTTCGGTAGCCCAGACGACGTCAAATCTTTGGGCCAAGCCCATTTAACTCACCCAGCAAATGTCTTACTTCTAAGTCGAAGACAAACTCAATGTCTTTATCTACATGTAGAAAAACCACACCATTTGTATATAAAAAAAACACAAGGTACTTGATACAGTCCGCTGTAAAAAGGACAATTGAACACTGACCCACATCAATAAGGTGCCAAAAGATGCGCAATTGGGCCAGGCATCTCCAGCTGTTGAAAAATTGCAAATTTCCTTGGTTTCCATGGAGTAAGAGCCGTTGCTGGGCACGTGATCTTGACATCAATGATTATTCATTTGTGGCTACAGCCAAAAGTATTGGTCGGAGAGCAACGCGGTTTGCACCATTCGATTTCTCGTCAAAAAATACGTCGGATTAGCCTCTTACCAGCAGCATTGGAACAGTTTTTCCACTTTTGGATTTTTGCCAGGTCTTTTTTTCTAATTGAAATCGGCTACATTAACTATGTACAATCGCGACTGGTCATTACTATATTCAACTTTTCATTATAAGTTATGTGGCCTTCGGTAGCCCAGACGACGTCAAATCTTTGGGCCAAGCCCATTTAACTCACCCAGCAAATGTCTTACTTCTAAGTCGAAGACAAACTCAATGTCTTTATCTACATGTAGAAAAACCACACCATTTGTATATAAAAAAAACACAAGGTACTTGATACAGTCCGCTGTAAAAAGTACAATTGAACACTGACCCACATCAATAAGGTGCCAAAAGATGCGCA
The DNA here is from genome assembly GCF_032854445.1 of Liolophura sinensis. NCBI lineage: Eukaryota > Metazoa > Mollusca > Polyplacophora > Chitonida > Chitonidae > Liolophura > Liolophura sinensis. The sequence goes on along the minus strand of NW_027018067.1, from coordinate 33,872 downwards.
ATTGGGCCAGGCATCTCCAGCTGTTGAAAAATTGCAAATTTCCTTGGTTTCCATGGAGTAAGAGCCGTTGCTGGGCACGTGATCTTGACATCAATGATTATTCATTTGTGGCTACAGCCAAAAGTATTGGTCGGAGAGCAACGCGGTTTGCACCATTCGATTTCTCGTCAAAAAATACGTCGGATTAGCCTCTTACCAGCAGCATTGGAACAGTTTTTCTACTTTTGGATTTTGCCTGGTCTTTTTGCGAATTGAAATCGGCTACATTAACTATGTACAATCGCGACTGGTCATTACTATATTCAACTTTTCATTATAAGTTATGTGCCCTTCGGTAGCCCAGACGACATCAAATCTTTGGGCCAAGCCCATTTAACTCACCCAGCAGTTGTCTTACTTCTAAGTCGAAGACAAACTCAATGTCTTTATCTACATGTAGAAAAACCACACCATTTGTATATAAAAAAAAACACAAGGTACTTGATACAGTCCGCTGTAAAAAGTACAATTGAACACTGACCCACATCAATAAGGTGCCAAAAGATGCGCAATTGGGCCAGGCATCTCCAGCTGTTGAAAAATTGCAAATTTCCTTGGTTTCCATGGAGTAAGAGCCGTTGCTGGGCACGTGATCTTGACATCAATGATTATTCATTTGTGGCTACAGCCAAAAGTATTGGTCGGAGAGCAACGCGGTTTGCACCATTCGATTTCTCGTCAAAAAATACGTCGGATTAGCCTCTTACCAGCAGCATTGGAACAGTTTTTCACTTTTGGATTTTTGCCAGGTCTTTTTTTCTAATTGAAATCGGCTACATTAACTATGTACAATCGCGACTGGTCATTACTATATTCAACTTTTCATTATAAGTTATGTGCCCTTCGGTAGCCCAGACGACGTCAAATCTTTGGGCCAAGCCCATTTAACTCACCCAGCAGTTGTCTTACTTCTAAGTCGAAGACAAACTCAATGTCTTTATCTACATGTAGAAAAACCACACCATTTGTATATAAAAAAAAACACAAGGTACTTGATACAGTCCGCTGTAAAAAGTACAATTGAACACTGACCCACATCAATAAGGTGCCAAAAGATGCGCAATTGGGCCAGGCATCTCCAGCTGTTGAAAAATTGCAAATTTCCTTGGTTTCCATGGAGTAAGAGCCGTTGCTGGGCACGTGATCTTGACATCAATGATTATTCATTTGTGGCTACAGCCAAAAGTATTGGTCGGAGAGCAACGCGGTTTGCACCATTCGATTTCTCGTCAAAAAATACGTCGTATTGGCCTCTTACCAGCAGCATTGGAACAGTTTTTCCACTTTTGGATTTTTGCCAGGTCTTTTTTTCTAATTGAAATCGGCTACATTAACTATGTACAATCGCGACTGGTCATTACTATATTCAACTTTTCATTATAGTTATGTGGCCTTCGGTAGCCCAGACGACGTCAAATCTTTGGGCCAAGCCCATTTAACTCACCCAGCAAATGTCTCACTTCTAAGTCGAAGACAAACTCAATGTCTTTATCTACATGTAGAAAAACCACACCATTTGTATATAAAAAAAACAAAAGGTACTTGATACAGTCCGCTGTAAAAAGTACAATTGAACACTGACCCACATCAATAAGGTGCCAAAAGATGCGCAATTGGGCCAGGCATCTCCAGCTGTTGACAAATTGCAAATTTCCTTGGTTTCCATGTAGTAAGAGCCGTTGCTGGGCACGTGATCTTGACATCAATGATTATTCATTTGTGGCTACAGCCAAAAGTATTAGTCGGAGAGCAACGCGGTTTGCACCATTCGATTTCTCGTCAAAAAATACGTCGGATTAGCCTCTTACCAGCAGCATTGGAACAGTTTTTCCACTTTTGGATTTTTACCTGGTCTTTTTGCTAATTGAAATCGGCTACATTACCTATGTACAATCGCGACTGGTCATTACTATATTCAACTTTTCATTATAAGTTATGTGCCCTTCGGTAGCCCAGACGACGTCAAATCTTTGGGCCAAGCCCATTTAACTCACCCAGCAGTTGTCTTACTTCTAAGTCGAAGACAAACTCAATGTCTTTATCTACATGTAGAAAAACCACACCATTTGTATATAAAAAAAACACAAGGTACTTGATACAGTCCGCTGTAAAAAGTACAATTGAACACTGACCCACATCAATAAGGTGCCAAAAGATGCGCAATTGGGCCAGGCATCTCCAGCTGTTGAAAAATTGCAAATTTCCTTGGTTTCCATGTAGTAAGAGCCGTTGCTGGGCACGTGATCTTGACATCAATGATTATTCATTTGTGGCTACAGCCACAAGTATTGGTCGGAGAGCAACGCGGTTTGCACCATTCGATTTCTCGTCAAAAAATACGTCGGATTAGCCTCTTACCAGCAGCATTGGAACAGTTTTTCAACTTTTGGATTTTTGCCAGGTCTTTTTGCTAATTGAAATCGGCTACATTAACTATGTACAATCGCGACTGGTCATTACTATATTCAACTTTTCATTATAAGTTATGTGCCCTTCGGTAGCCCAGACGACGTCAAATCTTTGGGCAAAGCCCATTTAACTCACCCAGCAGTTGTCTTACTTCTAAGTCGAAGACAAACTCAATGTCTTTATCTACATGTAGAAAAACCACACCATTTGTATATAAAAAAAACACAAGGTACTTGATACAGTCCGCTGTAAAAAGTACAATTGAACACTGACCCACATCAATAAGGTGCCAAAAGATGCGCAATTGGGCCAGGCATCTCCAGCTGTTGAAAAATTGCAAATTTCCTTGGTTTCCATGGAGTAAGAGCCGTTGCTGGGCACGTGATCTTGACATCAATGATTATTCATTTGTGGCTACAGCCAAAAGTATTGGTCGGAGAGCAACGCGGTTTGCACCATTCGATTTCTCGTCAAAAAATACGTCGGATTAGCCTCTTACCAGCAGCATTTTAACAGTTTTTCCACTTTTGGATTTTTGCCTGGTATTTTTTCTAATTGAAATCGGCTACATTGACTATGTACAATCGCGACTGATCATTACTATATTCATCTTTTCATTATAAGTTATGTGCCCTTCGGTAGCCCAGACGACGTCAAATCTTTGGGCCAAGCCCATTTAACTCACCCAGCAAATGTCTTACTTCTAAGTCGAAGACAAACTCAATGTCTTTATCTACATGTAGAAAAACCACACCATTTGTATATAAAAAAAAAACACAAGGTACATGATACAGTCTGCTGTAAAAAGTACAATTGAACACTGACCCACATCAATTAGGTGCCAAAAGATGCGCAATTGGGCCAGGCATCTCCAGCTGTTGAAAAATTGCAAATTTCCTTGGTTTCCATGGAGTAAGAGCCGTTGCTGGGCACGTGATCTTGACATCAATGATTATTCATTTGTGGCTACAGCCAAAAGTATTGGTCGGAGAGCAACGCGGTTTGCACCATTCGATTTCTCGTCAAAAAATACGTCGGATTAGCCTCTTTTACCAGCAGCATTGGAACAGTTTTTCCACTTTTGGATTTTTGCCAGGTCTTTTTGCTAATTGAAATCGGCTACATTAACTATGTACAATCGCGACTGGTCATTACTATATTCAACTTTTCATTATAAGTTATGTGGCCTTCGGTAGCCCAGACGACGTCAAATCTTTGGGCCAAGCCCATTTAACTCACCCAGCAAATGTCTCACTTCTAAGTCGAAGACAAACTCAATGTCTTTATCTACATGTAGAAAAACCACACCATTTGTATATAAAAAAAACACAAGGTACTTGATACAGTCCGCTGTAAAAAGTACAATTGAACACTGACCCACATCAATAAGGTGCCAAAAGATGCGCAATTGGGCCAGGCATCTCCAGCTGTTGAAAAATTGCAAATTTCCTTGGTTTCCATGGAGTAAGAGCCGTTGCTGGGCACGTGATCTTGACATCAATGATTATTCATTTGTGGCTACAGCCAAAATTATTGGTCGGAGAGCAACGCGGTTTGCACCATTCGATTTCTCGTCAAAAAATACGTCGGATTAGCCTCTTACCAGCAGCATTGGAACAGTTTTTCCACTTTTGGATTTTTGCCTGGTATTTTTTCTAATTGAAATCGGCTACATTAACTATGTACAATCGCGACTGGTCATTACTATATTCAACTTTTCATTATAAGTTATGTGCCCTTCGGTAGCCCAGACGACGTCAAATCTTTGGGCCAAGCCCATTTAACTCACCCAGCAAATGTCTTACTTCTAAGTCGAAGACAAACTCAATGTCTTTATCTACATGTAGAAAAACCACACCATTTGTATATAAAAAAAAAACACAAGGTACATGATATAGTCTGCTGTAAAAAGTACAATTGAACACTGACCCACATCAATAAGGTGCCAAAAGATGCGCAATTGGGCCAGGCATCTCCAGCTGTTGAAAAATTGCAAATTTCCTTGGTTTCCATGGAGTAAGAGCCGTTGCTGGGCACGTGATCTTGACATCAATGATTATTCATTTGTGGCTACAGCCAAAAGTATTGGTCGGAGAGCAACGCGGTTTGCACCATTCGATTTCTCGTCAAAAAATACGTCGGATTAGCCTCTTACCAGCAGCATTGGAACAGTTTTTCCACTTTTGGATTTTTGCCAGGTCTTTTTGCTTATTGAAAATCGGCTACATTAACTATGTACAATCGCGACTGGTCATTACTATATTCAACTTTTCATTATAAGTTATGTGGCCTTCGGTAGCCCAGACGACGTCAAATCTTTGGGCCAAGCCCATTTAACTCACCCAGCAAATGTCTCACTTCTAAGTCGAAGACAAACTCAATGTCTTTATCTACATGTAGAAAAACCACACCATTTGTATATAAAAAAAACACAAGGTACTTGATACAGTCCGCTGTAAAAAGTACAATTGAACACTGACCCACATCAATAAGGTGCCAAAAGATGCGCAATTGGGCCAGGCATCTCCAGCTGTTAAAAAAATTGCAAATTTCCTTGGTTTCCATGGAGTAAGAGCCGTTGCTGGGCACGTGATCTTGACATCAATGATTATTCATTTGTGGCTACAGCCAAAAGTATTGGTCGGAGAGCAACGCGGTTTGCACCATTCGATTTCTCGTCAAAAAATACGTCGGATTAGCCTCTTACCAGCAGCATTGGAACAGTTTTTCCACTTTTGGTTTTTTGCCTGGTCTTTTTGCTAATTGAAATCGGCTACTTTAACTATGTACAATCGCGACTGGTCATTACTATATTCAACTTTTCATTATAAGTTATGTGCCCTTCGGTAGCCCAGACGACGTCAAATCTTTGGGCCAAGCCCATTTAACTCACCCAGCAGTTGTCTTACTTCTAAGTCGAAGACAAACTCAATGTCTTTATCTACATGTAGAAAAACCACACCATTTGTATATAAAAAAAACACAAGGTACTTGATACAGTCCGCTGTAAAAAGTACAATTGAACACTGACCCACATCAATAAGGTGCCAAAAGATGCGCAATTGGGCCAGGCATCTCCAGCTGTTGAAAAATTGCAAATTTCCTTGGTTTCCATGGAGTAAGAGCCGTTGCTGGGCACGTGATCTTGACATCAATGATTATTCATTTGTGGCTACAGCCAAAAGTATTGGTCGGAGAGCAACGTGGTTTGCACCATTCGATTTCTCGTCAAAAAATACGTCGGATTAGCCTCTTACCAGCAGCATTGGAACAGTTTTTCCACTTTTGGATTTTTGCCAGGTCTTTTTTCTAATTGAAATCGGCTACATTAACTATGTACAATCGCGACTGGTCATTACTATATTCAACTTTTCATTATAAGTTATGTGCCCTTCGGTAGCCCAGACGACGTCAAATCTTTGGGCCAAGCCCATTTAACTCACCCAGCAAATGTCTTACTTCTAAGTCGAAGACAAACTCAATGTCTTTATCTACATGTAGAAAAACCCACACCATTTGTATATAAAAAAAAAACACAAGGTACATGATACAGTCTGCTGTAAAAAGTACAATTGAACACTGACCCACATCAATAAGGTGCCAAAAGATGCGCAATTGGGCCAGGCATCTCCAGCTGTTGAAAAATTGCAAATTTCCTTGGTTTCCATGGAGTAAGAGCCGTTGCTGGGCACGTGATCTTGACATCAATGATTATTCATTTGTGGCTACAGCCAAAAGTATTGGTCGGAGAGCAACGCGGTTTGCACCATTCGATTTCTCGTCAAAAAATACGTCGGATTAGCCTCTTACCAGCAGCATTGGAACAGTTTTTCCACTTTTGGATTTTTGCCAGGTCTTTTTGCTTATTGAAATCGGCTACATTAACTATGTACAATCGCGACTGGTCATTACTATATTCAACTTTTCATTATAAGTTATGTGGCCTTCGGTAGCCCAGACGACGTCAAATCTTTGGGCCAAGCCCATTTAACTCACCCAGCAAATGTCTCACTTCTAAGTCGAAGACAAACTCAATGTCTTTATCTACATGTAGAAAAACCACACCATTTGTATATAAAAAAAACACAAGGTACTTGATACAGTCCGCTGTAAAAAGTACAATTGAACACTGACCCACATCAATAAGGTGCCAAAAGATGCGCAATTGGGCCAGGCATCTCCAGCTGTTGAAAAATTGCAAATTTCCTTGGTTTCCATGGAGTAAGAGCCGTTGCTGGGCACGTGATCTTGACATCAATGATTATTCATTTGTGGCTACAGCCAAAAGTATTGGTCGGAGAGCAACGCGGTTTGCACCATTCGATTTCTCGTCAAAAAATACGTCGGATTAGCCTCTTACCAGCAGCATTGGAACAGTTTTTCCACTTTTGGTTTTTTGCCAGGTCTTTTTGCTAATTGAAATCGGCTACTTTAACTATGTACAATCGCGACTGGTCATTACTATATTCAACTTTTCATTATAAGTTATGTGCCCTTCGGTAGCCCAGACGACGTCAAATCTTTGGGCCAAGCCCATTTAACTCACCCAGCAGTTGTCTTACTTCTAAGTCGAAGACAAACTCAATGTCTTTATCTACATGTAGAAAAACCACACCATTTGTATATAAAAAAAACACAAGGTACTTGATACAGTCCGCTGTAAAAAGTACAATTGAACACTGACCCACATCAATAAGGTGCCAAAAGATGCGCAATTGGGCCAGGCATCTCCAGCTGTTGAAAAATTGCAAATTTCCTTGGTTTCCATGGAGTAAGAGCCGTTGCTGGGCACGTGATCTTGACATCAATGATTATTCATTTGTGGCTACAGCCAAAAGTATTGGTCGGAGAGCAACGCGGTTTGCACCATTCGATTTCTCGTCAAAAAATACGTCGGATTAGCCTCTTACCAGCAGCATTGGAACAGTTTTTCTACTTTTGGGTTTTTGCCTGGTCTTTTTGCGAATTGAAATCGGCTACATTAACTATGTACAATCGCGACTGGTCATTACTATATTCAACTTTTCATTATAAGTTATGTGGCCTTCGGTAGCCCAGACGACGTCAAATCTTTGGGCCAAGCCCATTTAACTCACCCAGCAGTTGTCTTACTTCTAAGTCGAAGACAAACTCAATGTCTTTATCTACATGTAGAAAAACCACACCATTTGTATATAAAAAAAACACAAGGTACTTGATACAGTCCGCTGTAAAAAGTACAATTGAACACTGACCCACATCAATAAGGTGCCAAAAGATGCGCAATTGGGCCAGGCATCTCCAGCTGTTGAAAAATTGCAAATTTCCTTGGTTTCCATGGAGTAAGAGCCGTTGCTGGGCACGTGATCTTGACATCAATGATTATTCATTTGTGGCTACAGCCAAAAGTATTGGTCGGAGAGCAACGCGGTTTGCACCATTCGATTTCTCGTCAAAAAATACGTCGGATTAGCCTCTTACCAGCAGCATTGGAACAGTTTTTCCACTTTTGGATTTTTGCCAGGTCTTTTTGCTAATTGAAATCGGCTACATTAACTATGTACAATCGCGACTGGTCATTACTATATTCAACTTTTCATTATAAGTTATGTGCCCTTCGGTAGCCCAGACGACGTCAAATCTTTGGGCCAAGCCCATTTAACTCACCCAGCAAATGTCTCACATCTAAGTCGAAGACAAACTCAATGTCTTTATCTACATGTAGAAAAACCACACCATTTGTATATAAAAAAAACACAAGGTACTTGATACAGTCCCCTGTAAAAAGTACAATTGAACACTGACCCACATCAATAAGGTGCCAAAAGATGCGCAATTGGGCCAGGCATCTCCAGCTGTTGAAAAATTGCAAATTTCCTTGGTTTCCATGGAGTAAGAGCCGTTGCTGGGCACGTGATCTTGACATCAATGATTATTCATTTGTGGCTACAGCCAAAAGTATTGGTCGGAGAGCAACGCGGTTTGCACCATTCGATTTCTCGTCAAAAAATACGTCGGATTAGCCTTTTACCAGCAGCATTGGAACAGTTTTTCTACTTTTGGATTTTTGCCTGGTCTTTTTGCTAATTGAAATCGGCTACATTAACTATGTACAATCGCGACTGGTCATTACTATATTCAACTTTTCATTATAAGTTATGTGCCCTTCGGTAGCCCAGACGACGTCAAATCTTTTTGGCAAGCCCATTTAACTCACCCAGCAAATGTCTTACTTCTAAGTCGAAGACAAACTCAATGTCTTTATCTACATGTAGAAAAACCACACCATTTGTATATAAAAAAAACACAAGGTACTTGATACAGTCCGCTGTAAAAAGTACAATTGAACACTGACCCACATCAATAAGGTGCCAAAAGATGCGCAATTGGGTCAGGCATCTCCAGCTGTTGACAAATTGCAAATTTCCTTGGTTTCCATGGAGTAAGAGCCGTTGCTGGGCACGTGATCTTGATATCAATGATTATTCATTTGTGGCTACAGCCAAAAGTATTAGTCGGAGAGCAACGTGGTTTGCACCATTCGATTTCTCGTCAAAAAATACGTCGGATTAGCCTCTTACCAGCAGCATTGGAACAGTTTTTCCACTTTTGGATTTTTGCCTGGTATTTTTTCTAATTGAAATCGGCTACATTAACTATGTACAATCGCGACTGGTCATTACTATATTCAACTTTTCATTATAAGTTATGTGCCCTTCGGTAGCCCAGACGACGTCAAATCTTTGGGCCAAGCCCATTTAACTCACCCAGCAAATGTCTCACTTCTAAGTCGAAGACAAACTCAATGTCTTTATCTACATGTAGAAGAACCACACCATTTGTATATAAAAAAAACACAAGGTACTTGATACAGTCCGCTGTAAAAAGTACAATTGAACACTGACCCACATCAATAAGGTGCCAAAAGATGCGCAATTGGGCCAGGCATCTCCAGCTGTTGAAAAATTGCAAATTTCCTTGGTTTCCATGGAGTAAGAGCCGTTGCTGGGCACGTGATCTTGACATCAATGATTATTCATTTGTGGCTATAGCCAAAAGTATTGGTCGGAGAGCAACGCGGTTTGCACCATTCGATTTCTCGTCAAAAAATACGTCGGATTAGCCTCTTACCAGCAGCATTGGAACAGTTTTTCTACTTTTGGATTTTTGCCTGGTCTTTTTGCGAATTGAAATCGGCTACATTAACTATGTACAATCGCGACTGGTCATTACTATATTCAACTTTTCATTATAAGTTATGTGCCCTTCGGTAGCCCAGACGACGTCAAATCTTTTTGGCAAGCCCATTTAACTCACCCAGCAAATGTCTTACTTCTAAGTCGAAGACAAACTCAATGTCTTTATCTACATGTAGAAAAACCACACCATTTGTATATAAAAAAAACACAAGGTACTTGATACAGTCCGCTGTAAAAAGTACAATTGAACACTGACCCACATCAATAAGGTGCCAAAAGATGCGCAATTGGGTCAGGCATCTCCAGCTGTTGACAAATTGCAAATTTCCTTGGTTTCCATGGAGTAAGAGCCGTTGCTGGGCACGTGATCTTGATATCAATGATTATTCATTTGTGCTACAGCAAAAGTATTAGTCGGAGAGCAACGTGGTTTGCACCATTCGATTTCTCGTCAAAAAATACGTCGGATTAGCCTCTTACCAGCAGCATTGGAACAGTTTTTCCACTTTTGGATTTTTGCCTGGTATTTTTTCTAATTGAAATCGGCTACATTAACTATGTACAATCGCGACTGGTCATTACTATATTCAACTTTTCATTATAAGTTATGTGCCCTTCGGTAGCCCAGACGACGTCAAATCTTTGGGCCAAGCCCATTTAACTCACCCAGAAGTTGTCTTACTTCTAAGTCGAAGACAAACTCAATGTCTTTATCTACATGTAGAAAAACCACACCATTTGTATATAAAAAAACACAAGGTACTTGATACAGTCCGCTGTAAAAAGTACAATTTAACACTGACCCACATCAATAAGGTGCCAAAAGATGCGCAATTGGGCCAGGCATCTCCAGCTGTTGAAAAATTGCAAATTTCCTTGGTTTCCATGGAGTAAGAGCAGTTGCTGGGCACGTGATCTTGACATCAATGATTATTCATTTGTGGCTACAGCCAAAAGTATTGGTCGGAGAGCAACGCGGTTTGCACCATTCGATTTCTCGTCAAAAAATACGTCGGATTAGCCTCTTACCAGCAGCATTGGAACAGTTTTTCCACTTTTGGATTTTTGCCAGGTCTTTTTGCGAATTGAAATCGGCTACATTAACTATGTACAATCGCGACTGGTCATTACTATATTCAACTTTTCATTATAAGTTATGTGCCCTTCGGTAGCCCAGACGACGTCAAATCTTTGGGCCAAGCCCATTTAACTAACCCAGCAAATGTCTTACTTCTAAGTCGAAGACAAACTCAATGTCTTTATCTACATGTAGAAAAACCACACCATTTGTATATAAAAAAAACACAAGGTACTTGATACAGTCCGCTGTAAAAAGTACAATTGAACACTGACCCACATCAATAAGGTGCCAAAAGATGCGCAATTGGGCCAGGCATCTCCAGCTGTTGAAAAATTGCAAATTTCCTTGGTTTCCATGGAGTAAGAGCCGTTGCTGGGCACGTGATCTTGACATCAATGATTATTCATTTGTGGCTACAGCCAACAGTATTAGTCGGAGAGCAACGCGGTTTGCACCATTCGATTTCTCGGCAAAAAATACGTCGGATTAGCCTCTTACCAGCAGCATTGGAACAGTTTTTTACACTTTTGGAATTTTGCCTGCTATTTTTTCTAATTGAAATCGGCTACATTAACTATGTACAATCGCGACTGGTCATTACTATATTCAACTTTTCATTATAAGTTATGTGCCCTTCGGTAGCCCAGACGACGTCAAATCTTTGGGCCAAGCCCATTTAACTCACCCAGAAGTTGTCTTACTTCTAAGTCGAAGACAAACTCAATGTCTTTATCTACATGTAGAAAAACCACACCATTTGTATATAAAAAAACACAAGGTACTTGATACAGTCCGCTGTAAAAAGTACAATTTAACACTGACCCACATCAATAAGGTGCCAAAAGATGCGCAATTGGGCCAGGCATCTCCAGCTGTTGAAAAATTGCAAATTTCCTTGGTTTCCATGGAGTAAGAGCCGTTGCTGGGCACGTGATCTTGACATCAATGATTATTCATTTGTGGCTACAGCCAACAGTATTAGTCGGAGAGCAACGCGGTTTGCACCATTCGATTTCTCGGCAAAAAATACGTCGGATTAGCCTCTTACCAGCAGCATTGGAACAGTTTTTACACTTTTGGAATTTTGCCTGGTATTTTTGCTAATTGAAATCGGCTACATTAACTATGTACAATCGCGACTGGTCATTACTATATTCAACTTTTCATTATAAGTTATGTGCCCTTCGGTAGCCCAGACGACGTCAAATCTTTGGGCCAAGCCCATTTAACTCACCCAGAAGTTGTCTTACTTCTAAGTCGAAGACAAACTCAATGTCTTTATCTACATGTAGAAAAACCACACCATTTGTATATAAAAAAACACAAGGTACTTGATACAGTCCGCTGTAAAAAGTACAATTTAACACTGACCCACATCAATAAGGTGCCAAAAGATGCGCAATTGGGCCAGGCATCTCCAGCTGTTGACAAATTGCAAATTTCCTTGGTTTCCATGTAGTAAGAGCCGTTGCTGGGCACGTGATCTTGACATCAATGATTATTCATTTGTGGCTACAGCCAAAAGTATTGGTCGGAGAGCAACGCAGTTTGCACCATTCGATTTCTCGTCAAAAAATACGTCGGATTAGCCTCTTACCAGCAGCATTGGAACAGTTTTTCCACTTTTGGATTTTTGCCAGGTCTTTTTGCTAATTGAAATCGGCTACATTAACTATGTACAATCGCGACTGGTCATTACTATATTCAACTTTTCATTATAAGTTATGTGCCCTTCGGTAGCCCAGACGACGTCAAATCTTTGGGCAAAGCCCATTTAACTCACCCAGCAGTTGTCTTACTTCTAAGTCGAAGACAAACTCAATGTCTTTATCTACATGTAGAAAAACCACACCCACCATTTGTATATAAAAAAAACACAAGGTACTTGATACAGTCCGCTGTAAAAAGTACAATTGAACACTGACCCACATCAATAAGGTGCCAAAAGATGCGCAATTGGGCCAGGCATCTCCAGCTGTTGAAAAATTGCAAATTTCCTTGGTTTCCATGGAGTAAGACCCGTTGCTGGGCACCTGATCTTGACATCAATGATTATTCATTTGTGGCTACAGCCAAAAGTATTGGTCGGAGAGCAACGCGGTTTGCACCATTCGATTTCTCGTCAAAAAATACGTCGGATTAGCCTCTTACCAGCAGCATTTTAACAGTTTTTCCACTTTTGGATTTTTGCCTGGTATTTTTTCTAATTGAAATCGGCTACATTAACTATGTACAATCGCGACTGGTCATTACTATATTCAACTTTTCATTATAAGTTATGTGCCCTTCGGTAGCCCAGACGACGTCAAATCTTTGGGCCAAGCCCATTTAACTCACCCAGCAAATGTCTCACTTCTAAGTCGAAGACAAACTCAATGTCTTTATCTACATGTAGAAGAACCACACCATTTGTATATAAAAAAAACACAAGGTACTTGATACAGTCCGCTGTAAAAAGTACAATCGAACACTGACCCACATCAATAAGGTGCCAAAAGATGCGCAATTGGGCCAGGCATCTCCAGCTGTTGAAAAATTGCAAATTTCCTTGGTTTCCATGGAGTAAGAGCCGTTGCTGGGCACGTGATCTTGACATCAATGATTATTCATTTGTGGCTATAGCCAAAAGTATTGGTCGGAGAGCAACGCGGTTTGCACCATTCGATTTCTCGTCAAAAAATACGTCGGATTAGCCTCTTACCAGCAGCATTGGAACAGTTTTTCTACTTTTGGATTTTTGCCTGGTCTTTTTGCGAATTGAAATCGGCTACATTAACTATGTACAATCGCGACTGGTCATTACTATATTCAACTTTTCATTATAAGTTATGTGCCCTTCGGTAGCCCAGACGACGTCAAATCTTTGGGCCAAGCCCATTTAACTCACCCAGCAAATGTCTTACTTCTAAGTCGAAGACAAACTCAATGTCTTTATCTACATGTAGAAAAACCACACCATTTGTATATAAAAAAAACACAAGGTACTTGATACAGTCCGCTGTAAAAAGTACAATTGAACACTGACCCACATCAATAAGGTGCCAAAAGATGCGCAATTGGGCCAGGCATCCCCAGCTGTTGACAAATTGCAAATTTCCTTGGTTTCCATGGAGTAAGAGCCGTTGCTGGGCACGTGATCTTGACATCAATGATTATTCATTTGTGGCTACAGCCAAAAGTATTGGTCGGAGAGCAACGCGGTTTGCACCATTCGATTTCTCGTCAAAAAATACGTCGGATTAGCCTCTTACCAGCAGCATTGGAACAGTTTTTCTACTTTTGGATTTTTGCATGGTCTTTTTGCGAATTGAAATCGGCTACATTAACTATGTACAATCGCGACTGGTCATTACTATATTCAACTTTTCATTATAAGTTATGTGCCCTTCGGTAGCCCAGACGACGTCAAATCTTTGGGCCAAGCCCATTTAACTCACCCAGCAAATGTCTTACTTCTAAGTCGAAGACAAACTCAATGTCTTTATCTACATGTAGAAAAACCACACCATTTGTATATAAAAAAAACACAAGGTACTTGATACAGTCCGCTGTAAAAAGTACAATTGAACACTGACCCACATCAATAAGGTGCCAAAAGATGCGCAATTGGGTCAGGCATCTCCAGCTGTTGACAAATTGCAAATTTCCTTGGTTTCCATGGAGTAAGAGCCGTTGCTGGGCACGTGATCTTGATATCAATGATTATTCATTTGTGGCTACAGCCAAAAGTATTAGTCGGAGAGCAACGTGGTTTGCACCATTCGATTTCTCGTCAAAAAATACGTCGGATTAGCCTCTTACCAGCAGCATTGGAACAGTTTTTCCACTTTTGGATTTTTGCCTGGTATTTTTTCTAATTGAAATCGGCTACATTAACTATGTACAATCGCGACTGGTCATTACTATATTCAACTTTTCATTATAAGTTATGTGCCCTTCGGTAGCCCAGACGACGTCAAATCTTTGGGCCAAGCCCATTTAACTCACCCAGCAAATGTCTCACTTCTAAGTCGAAGACAAACTCAATGTCTTTATCTACATGTAGAAGAACCACACCATTTGTATATAAAAAAAACACAAGGTACTTGATACAGTCCGCTGTAAAAAGTACAATTGAACACTGACCCACATCAATAAGGTGCCAAAAGATGCGCAATTGGGCCAGGCATCTCCAGCTGTTGAAAAATTGCAAATTTCCTTGGTTTCCATGGAGTAAGAGCCGTTGCTGGGCACGTGATCTTGACATCAATGATTATTCATTTGTGGCTATAGCCAAAAGTATTGGTCGGAGAGCAACGCGGTTTGCACCATTCGATTTCTCGTCAAAAAATACGTCGGATTAGCCTCTTACCAGCAGCATTGGAACAGTTTTTCTACTTTTGGATTTTTGCCTGGTCTTTTTGCGAATTGAAATCGGCTACATTAACTATGTACAATCGCGACTGGTCATTACTATATTCAACTTTTCATTATAAGTTATGTGCCCTTCGGTAGCCCAGACGACGTCAAATCTTTTTGGCAAGCCCATTTAACTCACCCAGCAAATGTCTTACTTCTAAGTCGAAGACAAACTCAATGTCTTTATCTACATGTAGAAAAACCACACCATTTGTATATAAAAAAAACACAAGGTACTTGATACAGTCCGCTGTAAAAAGTACAATTGAACACTGACCCACATCAATAAGGTGCCAAAAGATGCGCAATTGGGTCAGGCATCTCCAGCTGTTGACAAATTGCAAATTTCCTTGGTTTCCATGGAGTAAGAGCCGTTGCTGGGCACGTGATCTTGATATCAATGATTATTCATTTGTGGCTACAGCCAAAAGTATTAGTCGGAGAGCAACGTGGTTTGCACCATTCGATTTCTCGTCAAAAAATACGTCGGATTAGCCTCTTACCAGCAGCATTGGAACAGTTTTTCCACTTTTGGATTTTTGCCTGGTATTTTTTCTAATTGAAATCGGCTACATTAACTATGTACAATCGCGACTGGTCATTACTATATTCAACTTTTCATTATAAGTTATGTGCCCTTCGGTAGCCCAGACGACGTCAAATCTTTGGGCCAAGCCCATTTAACTCACCCAGAAGTTGTCTTACTTCTAAGTCGAAGACAAACTCAATGTCTTTATCTACATGTAGAAAAACCACACCATTTGTATATAAAAAAACACAAGGTACTTGATACAGTCCGCTGTAAAAAGTACAATTTAACACTGACCCACATCAATAAGGTGCCAAAAGATGCGCAATTGGGCCAGGCATCTCCAGCTGTTGAAAAATTGCAAATTTCCTTGGTTTCCATGGAGTAAGAGCAGTTGCTGGGCACGTGATCTTGACATCAATGATTATTCATTTGTGGCTACAGCCAAAAGTATTGGTCGGAGAGCAACGCGGTTTGCACCATTCGATTTCTCGTCAAAAAATACGTCGGATTAGCCTCTTACCAGCAGCATTGGAACAGTTTTTCCACTTTTGGATTTTTGCCAGGTCTTTTTGCGAATTGAAATCGGCTACATTAACTATGTACAATCGCGACTGGTCATTACTATATTCAACTTTTCATTATAAGTTATGTGCCCTTCGGTAGCCCAGACGACGTCAAATCTTTGGGCCAAGCCCATTTAACTAACCCAGCAAATGTCTTACTTCTAAGTCGAAGACAAACTCAATGTCTTTATCTACATGTAGAAAAACCACACCATTTGTATATAAAAAAAACACAAGGTACTTGATACAGTCCGCTGTAAAAAGTACAATTGAACACTGACCCACATCAATAAGGTGCCAAAAGATGCGCAATTGGGCCAGGCATCCCCAGCTGTTGAAAAATTGCAAATTTCCTTGGTTTCCATGGAGTAAGAGCCGTTGCTGGGCACGTGATCTTGACATCAATGATTATTCATTTGTGGCTACAGCCAACAGTATTAGTCGGAGAGCAACGCGGTTTGCACCATTCGATTTCTCGGCAAAAAATACGTCGGATTAGCCTCTTACCAGCAGCATTGGAACAGTTTTTACACTTTTGGAATTTTGCCTGCTATTTTTTCTAATTGAAATCGGCTACATTAACTATGTACAATCGCGACTGGTCATTACTATATTCAACTTTTCATTATAAGTTATGTGCCCTTCGGTAGCCCAGACGACGTCAAATCTTTGGGCCAAGCCCATTTAACTCACCCAGAAGTTGTCTTACTTCTAAGTCGAAGACAAACTCAATGTCTTTATCTACATGTAGAAAAACCACACCATTTGTATATAAAAAAACACAAGGTACTTGATACAGTCCGCTGTAAAAAGTACAATTTAACACTGACCCACATCAATAAGGTGCCAAAAGATGCGCAATTGGGCCAGGCATCTCCAGCTGTTGAAAAATTGCAAATTTCCTTGGTTTCCATGGAGTAAGAGCCGTTGCTGGGCACGTGATCTTGACATCAATGATTATTCATTTGTGGCTACAGCCAACAGTATTAGTCGGAGAGCAACGCGGTTTGCACCATTCGATTTCTCGTCAAAAAATACGTCGGATTAGCCTCTTACCAGCAGCATTGGAACAGTTTTTACACTTTTGGAATTTTGCCTGCTATTTTTTCTAATTGAAATCGGCTACATTAACTATGTACAATCGCGACTGGTCATTACTATATTCAACTTTTCATTATAAGTTATGTGCCCTTCGGTAGCCCAGACGACGTCAAATCTTTGGGCCAAGCCCATTTAACTCACCCAGAAGTTGTCTTACTTCTAAGTCGAAGACAAACTCAATGTCTTTATCTACATGTAGAAAAACCACACCATTTGTATATAAAAAAACACAAGGTACTTGATACAGTCCGCTGTAAAAAGTACAATTTAACACTGACCCACATCAATAAGGTGCCAAAAGATGCGCAATTGGGCCAGGCATCTCCAGCTGTTGACAAATTGCAAATTTCCTTGGTTTCCATGTAGTAAGAGCCGTTGCTGGGCACGTGATCTTGACATCAATGATTATTCATTTGTGGCTACAGCCAAAAGTATTGGTCGGAGAGCAACGCGGTTTGCACCATTCGATTTCTCGTCAAAAAATACGTCGGATTAGCCTCTTACCAGCAGCATTGGAACAGTTTTTCCACTTTTGGATTTTTGCCAGGTCTTTTTGCTAATTGAAATCGGCTACATTAACTATGTACAATCGCGACTGGTCATTACTATATTCAACTTTTCATTATAAGTTATGTGCCCTTCGGTAGCCCAGACGACGTCAAATCTTTGGGCAAAGCCCATTTAACTCACCCAGCAGTTGTCTTACTTCTAAGTCGAAGACAAACTCAATGTCTTTATCTACATGTAGAAAAACCACACCATTTGTATATAAAAAAAACACAAGGTACTTGATACAGTCCGCTGTAAAAAGTACAATTGAACACTGACCCACATCAATAAGGTGCCAAAAGATGCGCAATTGGGTCAGGCATCTCCAGCTGTTGAAAAATTGCAAATTTCCTTGGTTTCCATGGAGTAAGACCCGTTGCTGGGCACCTGATCTTGACATCAATGATTATTCATTTGTGGCTACAGCCAAAAGTATTGGTCGGAGAGCAACGCGGTTTGCACCATTCGATTTCTCGTCAAAAAATACGTCGGATTAGCCTCTTACCAGCAGCATTTTAACAGTTTTTCCACTTTTGGATTTTTGCCTGGTATTTTTTCTAATTGAAATCGGCTACATTAACTATGTACAATCGCGACTGGTCATTACTATATTCAACTTTTCATTATAAGTTATGTGCCCTTCGGTAGCCCAGACGACGTCAAATCTTTGGGCCAAGCCCATTTAACTCACCCAGCAAATGTCTCACTTCTAAGTCGAAGACAAACTCAATGTCTTTATCTACATGTAGAAGAACCACACCATTTGTATATAAAAAAAACACAAGGTACTTGATACAGTCCGCTGTAAAAAGTACAATTGAACACTGACCCACATCAATAAGGTGCCAAAAGATGCGCAATTGGGCCAGGCATCTCCAGCTGTTGAAAAATTGCAAATTTCCTTGGTTTCCATGGAGTAAGAGCCGTTGCTGGGCACGTGATCTTGACATCAATGATTATTCATTTGTGGCTATAGCCAAAAGTATTGGTCGGAGAGCAACGCGGTTTGCACCATTCGATTTCTCGTCAAAAAATACGTCGGATTAGCCTCTTACCAGCAGCATTGGAACAGTTTTTCTACTTTTGGATTTTTGCCTGGTCTTTTTGCGAATTGAAATCGGCTACATTAACTATGTACAATCGCGACTGGTCATTACTATATTCAACTTTTCATTATAAGTTATGTGCCCTTCGGTAGCCCAGACGACGTCAAATCTTTGGGCCAAGCCCATTTAACTCACCCAGCAAATGTCTTACTTCTAAGTCGAAGACAAACTCAATGTCTTTATCTACATGTAGAAAAACCACACCATTTGTATATAAAAAAAACACAAGGTACTTGATACAGTCCGCTGTAAAAAGTACAATTGAACACTGACCCACATCAATAAGGTGCCAAAAGATGCGCAATTGGGCCAGGCATCCCCAGCTGTTGACAAATTGCAAATTTCCTTGGTTTCCATGGAGTAAGAGCCGTTGCTGGGCACGTGATCTTGACATCAATGATTATTCATTTGTGGCTACAGCCAAAAGTATTGGTCGGAGAGCAACGCGGTTTGCACCATTCGATTTCTCGTCAAAAAATACGTCGGATTAGCCTCTTACCAGCAGCATTGGAACAGTTTTTCTACTTTTGGATTTTTGCATGGTCTTTTTGCGAATTGAAATCGGCTACATTAACTATGTACAATCGCGACTGGTCATTACTATATTCAACTTTTCATTATAAGTTATGTGCCCTTCGGTAGCCCAGACGACGTCAAATCTTTGGGCCAAGCCCATTTAACTCACCCAGCAAATGTCTTACTTCTAAGTCGAAGACAAACTCAATGTCTTTATCTACATGTAGAAAAACCACACCATTTGTATATAAAAAAAACACAAGGTACTTGATACAGTCCGCTGTAAAAAGGACAATTGAACACTGACCCACATCAATAAGGTGCCAAAAGATGCGCAACTGGGCCAGGCATCTCCAGCTGTTGAAAAATTGCAAATTTCCTTGGTTTCCATGGAGTAAGAGCCGTTGCTGGGCACGTGATCTTGACATCAATGATTATTCATTTGTGGCTACAGCCAAAAGTATTGGTCGGAGAGCAACGCGGTTTGCACCATTCGATTTCTCGTCAAAAAATACGTCGGATTAGCCTCTTACCAGCAGCATTGGAACAGTTTTTCCACTTTTGGATTTTTGCCAGGTCTTTTTGCTAATTGAAATCGGCTACATTAACTATGTACAATCGCGACTGGTCATTACTATATTCAACTTTTCATTATAAGTTATGTGCCCTTCGGTAGCCCAGACGACGTCAAATCTTTGGGCAAAGCCCATTTAACTCACCCAGCAGTTGTCTTACTTCTAAGTCGAAGACAAACTCAATGTCTTTATCTACATGTAGAAAAACCACACCATTTGTATATAAAAAAAACACAAGGTACTTGATACAGTCCGCTGTAAAAAGTACAATTGAACACTGACCCACATCAATAAGGTGCCAAAAGATGCGCAATTGGGCCAGGCATCTCCAGCTGTTGAAAAATTGCAAATTTCCTTGGTTTCCATGGAGTAAGACCCGTTGCTGGGCACGTGATCTTGACATCAATGATTATTCATTTGTGGCTACAGCCAAAAGTATTGGTCGGAGAGCAACGCGGTTTGCACCATTCGATTTCTCGTCAAAAAATACGTCGGATTAGCCTCTTACCAGCAGCATTTTAACAGTTTTTCCAATTTTGGATTTTTGCCTGGTATTTTTTCTAATTGAAATCGGCTACATTAACTATGTACAATCGCGACTGGTCATTACTATATTCAACTTTTCATTATAAGTTATGTGCCCTTCGGTAGCCCAGACGACGTCAAATCTTTGGGCCAAGCCCATTTAACTCACCCAGCAAATGTTTTACTTCTAAGTCGAAGACAAACTCAATGTCTTTATCTACATGTAGAAAAACCACACCATTTGTATATAAAAAAACACAAGGTACTTGATACAGTCCGCTGTTAAAAGTACAATTGAACACTGACCCACATCAATAAGGTGCCAAAAGATGCGCAATTGGGCCAGGCATCTCCAGCTGTTGAAAAATTGCAAATTTCCTTGGTTTCCATGGAGTAAGAGCAGTTGCTGGGCACGTGATCTTGACATCAATGATTATTCATTTGTGGCTACAGCCAAAATTATTGGTCGGAGAGCAACGCGGTTTGCACCATTCGATTTCTCGTCAAAAAATACGTCGGATTAGCCTCTTACCAGCAGCATTGGAACAGTTTTTCCACTTTTGCATCTTTGCCTGGTCTTTTTGCTAATTGAAATCGGCTACATTAACTATGTACAATCGCGACTGGTCATTACTATATTCAACTTTTCATTATAAGTTATGTGCCCTTCGGTAGCCCAGACGACGTCAAATCTTTGGGCCAAGCCCATTTAACTCACCCAGCAGTTGTCTTACTTCTAAGTCGAAGACAAACTCAATGTCTTTATCTACATGTAGAAAAACCACACCATTTGTATATAAAAAAAACACAAGGTACTTGATACAGTCCGCTGTAAAAAGTACAATTGAACACTGACCCACATCAATAAGGTGCCAAAAGATGCGCAATTGGGCCAGGCATCTCCAGCTGTTGAAAAATTGCAAATTTCCTTGGTTTCCATGGAGTAAGAGCCGTTGCTGGGCACGTGATCTTGACATCAATGATTATTCATTTGTGGCTACAGCCAAAAGTATTGGTCGGAGAGCAACGCGGTTTGCACCATTCAATTTCTCGTCAAAAAATACGTCGGATTAGCCTCTTACCAGCAGCATTGGAACAGTTTTTCCACTTTTGGATTTTTGCCTGGTCTTTTTGCGAATTGAAATCGGCTACATTAACTATGTACAATCGCGACTGGTCATTACTATATTCAACTTTTCATTATAAGTTATGTGCCCTTCGGTAGCCCAGACGACGTCAAATCTTTTTGGCAAGCCCATTTAACTCACCCAGCAAATGTCTTACTTCTAAGTCGAAGACAAACTCAATGTCTTTATCTACATGTAGAAAAACCACACCATTTGTATATAAAAAAAACACAAGGTACTTGATACAGTCCGCTGTAAAAAGTACAATTGAACACTGACCCACATCAATAAGGTGCCAAAAGATGCGCAATTGGGTCAGGCATCTCCAGCTGTTGACAAATTGCAAATTTCCTTGGTTTCCATGGAGTAAGAGCCGTTGCTGGGCACGTGATCTTGATATCAATGATTATTCATTTGTGGCTACAGCCAAAAGTATTAGTCGGAGAGCAACGTGGTTTGCACCATTCGATTTCTCGTCAAAAAATACGTCGGATTAGCCTCTTACCAGCAGCATTGGAACAGTTTTTCCACTTTTGGATTTTTGCCTGGTATTTTTTCTAATTGAAATCGGCTACATTAACTATGTACAATCGCGACTGGTCATTACTATATTCAACTTTTCATTATAAGTTATGTGCCCTTCGGTAGCCCAGACGACGTCAAATCTTTGGGCCAAGCCCATTTAACTCACCCAGAAGTTGTCTTACTTCTAAGTCGAAGACAAACTCAATGTCTTTATCTACATGTAGAAAAACCACACCATTTGTATATAAAAAAACACAAGGTACTTGAAACAGTCCGCTGTAAAAAGTACAATTTAACACTGACCCACATCAATAAGGTGCCAAAAGATGCGCAATTGGGCCAGGCATCTCCAGCTGTTGAAAAATTGCAAATTTCCTTGGTTTCCATGGAGTAAGAGCAGTTGCTGGGCACGTGATCTTGACATCAATGATTATTCATTTGTGGCTACAGCCAAAAGTATTGGTCGGAGAGCAACGCGGTTTGCACCATTCGATTTCTCGTCAAAAAATACGTCGGATTAGCCTCTTACCAGCAGCATTGGAACAGTTTTTCCACTTTTGGATTTTTGCCAGGTCTTTTTGCGAATTGAAATCGGCTACATTAACTATGTACAATCGCGACTGGTCATTACTATATTCAACTTTTCATTATAAGTTATGTGCCCTTCGGTAGCCCAGACGACGTCAAATCTTTGGGCCAAGCCCATTTAACTAACCCAGCAAATGTCTTACTTCTAAGTCGAAGACAAACTCAATGTCTTTATCTACATGTAGAAAAACCACACCATTTGTATATAAAAAAAACACAAGGTACTTGATACAGTCCGCTGTAAAAAGTACAATTGAACACTGACCCACATCAATAAGGTGCCAAAAGATGCGCAATTGGGTCAGGCATCTCCAGCTGTTGAAAAATTGCAAATTTCCTTGGTTTCCATGGAGTAAGAGCCGTTGCTGGGCACGTGATCTTGACATCAATGATTATTCATTTGTGGCTACAGCCAAAAGTATTGGTCGGAGAGCAACGCGGTTTGCACCATTCAATTTCTCGTCAAAAAATACGTCGGATTAGCCTCTTACCAGCAGCATTGGAACAGTTTTTCCACTTTTGGATTTTTGCCTGGTCTTTTTGCGAATTGAAATCGGCTACATTAACTATGTACAATCGCGACTGGTCATTACTATATTCAACTTTTCATTATAAGTTATGTGCCCTTCGGTAGCCCAGACGACGTCAAATCTTTTTGGCAAGCCCATTTAACTCACCCAGCAAATGTCTTACTTCTAAGTCGAAGACAAACTCAATGTCTTTATCTACATGTAGAAAAACCACACCATTTGTATATAAAAAAAACACAAGGTACTTGATACAGTCCGCTGTAAAAAGTACAATTGAACACTGACCCACATCAATAAGGTGCCAAAAGATGCGCAATTGGGTCAGGCATCTCCAGCTGTTGACAAATTGCAAATTTCCTTGGTTTCCATGGAGTAAGAGCCGTTGCTGGGCACGTGATCTTGATATCAATGATTATTCATTTGTGGCTACAGCCAAAAGTATTAGTCGGAGAGCAACGTGGTTTGCACCATTCGATTTCTCGTCAAAAAATACGTCGGATTAGCCTCTTACCAGCAGCATTGGAACAGTTTTTCCACTTTTGGATTTTTGCCTGGTATTTTTTCTAATTGAAATCGGCTACATTAACTATGTACAATCGCGACTGGTCATTACTATATTCAACTTTTCATTATAAGTTATGTGCCCTTCGGTAGCCCAGACGACGTCAAATCTTTGGGCCAAGCCCATTTAACTCACCCAGAAGTTGTCTTACTTCTAAGTCGAAGACAAACTCAATGTCTTTATCTACATGTAGAAAAACCACACCATTTGTATATAAAAAAACACAAGGTACTTGAAACAGTCCGCTGTAAAAAGTACAATTTAACACTGACCCACATCAATAAGGTGCCAAAAGATGCGCAATTGGGCCAGGCATCTCCAGCTGTTGAAAAATTGCAAATTTCCTTGGTTTCCATGGAGTAAGAGCAGTTGCTGGGCACGTGATCTTGACATCAATGATTATTCATTTGTGGCTACAGCCAAAAGTATTGGTCGGAGAGCAACGCGGTTTGCACCATTCGATTTCTCGTCAAAAAATACGTCGGATTAGCCTCTTACCAGCAGCATTGGAACAGTTTTTCCACTTTTGGATTTTTGCCAGGTCTTTTTGCGAATTGAAATCGGCTACATTAACTATGTACAATCGCGACTGGTCATTACTATATTCAACTTTTCATTATAAGTTATGTGCCCTTCGGTAGCCCAGACGACGTCAAATCTTTGGGCCAAGCCCATTTAACTAACCCAGCAAATGTCTTACTTCTAAGTCGAAGACAAACTCAATGTCTTTATCTACATGTAGAAAAACCACACCATTTGTATATAAAAAAAACACAAGGTACTTGATACAGTCCGCTGTAAAAAGTACAATTGAACACTGACCCACATCAATAAGGTGCCAAAAGATGCGCAATTGGGTCAGGCATCTCCAGCTGTTGAAAAATTGCAAATTTCCTTGGTTTCCATGGAGTAAGAGCCGTTGCTGGGCACGTGATCTTGACATCAATGATTATTCATTTGTGGCTATAGCCAAAAGTATTGGTCGGAGAGCAACGCGGTTTGCACCATTCGATTTCTCGTCAAAAAATACGTCGGATCAGCCTCTTACCAGCAGCATTGGAACAGTTTTTCTACTTTTGGATTTTTGCCTGGTCTTTTTGCGAATTGAAATCGGCTACATTAACTATGTACAATCGCGACTGGTCATTACTATATTCAACTTTTCATTATAAGTTATGTGCCCTTCGGTAGCCCAGACGACGTCAAATCTTTTTGGCAAGCCCATTTAACTCACCCAGCAAATGTCTTACTTCTAAGTCGAAGACAAACTCAATGTCTTTATCTACATGTAGAAAAACCACACCATTTGTATATAAAAAAAACACAAGGTACTTGATACAGTCCGCTGTAAAAAGTACAATTTAACACTGACCCACATCAATAAGGTGCCAAAAGATGCGCAATTGGGCCAGGCATCTCCAGCTGTTGAAAAATTGCAAATTTCCTTGGTTTCCATGGAGTAAGAGCCGTTGCTGGGCACGTGATCTTGACATCAATGATTATTCATTTGTGGCTACAGCCAAAAGTATTGGTCGGAGAGCAACGCGGTTTGCACCATTCGATTTCTCGTCAAAAAATACGTCGGATTAGCCTCTTACCAGCAGCATTTTAACAGTTTTTCCACTTTTGGGATTTTTGCCTGGTCTTTTTGCGAATTGAAATCGGCTACATTAACTATGTACACTCGCGACTGGTCATTACTATATTCAACTTTTCATTATAAGTTATGTGCCCTTCGGTAGCCCAGACGACGTCAAATCTTTGGGCCAAGCCCATTTAACTCACCCAGCAAATGTCTTACTTCTAAGTCGAAGACAAACTCAATGTCTTTATCTACATGTAGAAAAACCACACCATTTGTATATAAAAAAAACACAAGGTACTTGATACAGTCCGCTGTAAAAAGGACAATTGAACACTGACCCACATCAATAAGGTGCCAAAAGATGCGCAATTGGGCCAGGCATCTCCAGCTGTTGAAAAATTGCAAATTTCCTTGGTTTCCATGGAGTAAGAGCCGTTGCTGGGCACGTGATCTTGACATCAATGATTATTCATTTGTGGCTACAGCCAAAAGTATTGGTCGGAGAGCAACGCGGTTTGCACCATTCGATTTCTCGTCAAAAAATACGTCGGATTAGCCTCTTACCAGCAGCATTGGAACAGTTTTTCCACTTTTGGATTTTTGCCAGGTCTTTTTGCTAATTGAAATCGGCTACATTAACTATGTACAATCGCGACTGGTCATTACTATATTCAACTTTTCATTATAAGTTATGTGCCCTTCGGTAGCCCAGACGACGTCAAATCTTTGGGCCAAGCCCATTTAACTCACCCAGCAAATGTCTCACTTCTAAGTCGAAGACAAACTCAATGTCTTTATCTACATGTAGAAGAACCACACCATTTGTATATAAAAAAAACACAAGGTACTTGATACAGTCCGCTGTAAAAAGTACAATTGAACACTGACCCACATCAATAAGGTGCCAAAAGATGCGCAATTGGGCCAGGCATCTCCAGCTGTTGAAAAATTGCAAATTTCCTTGGTTTCCATGGAGTAAGACCCGTTGCTGGGCACGTGATCTTGACATCAATGATTATTCATTTGTGGCTATAGCCAAAAGTATTGGTCGGAGAGCAACGCGGTTTGCACCATTCGATTTCTCGTCAAAAAATACGTCGGATTAGCCTCTTACCAGCAGCATTGGAACAGTTTTTCTACTTTTGGATTTTTGCCTGGTCTTTTTGCGAATTGAAATCGGCTACATTAACTATGTACACTCGCGACTGGTCATTACTATATTCAACTTTTCATTATAAGTTATGTGCCCTTCGGTAGCCCAGACGACGTCAAATCTTTGGGCCAAGCCCATTTAACTCACCCAGCAAATGTCTTACTTCTAAGTCGAAGACAAACTCAATGTCTTTATCTACATGTAGAAAAACCACACCATTTGTATATAAAAAAAACACAAGGTACTTGATACAGTCCGCTGTAAAAAGTACAATTGAACACTGACCCACATCAATAAGGTGCCAAAAGATGCGCAATTGGGCCAGGCATCCCCAGCTGTTGAAAAATTGCAAATTTCCTTGGTTTCCATGGAGTAAGAGCCGTTGCTGGGCACGTGATCTTGACATCAATGATTATTCATTTGTGGCTACAGCCAAAAGTATTGGTCGGAGAGCAACGCGGTTTGCACCATTCGATTTCTCGTCAAAAAATACGTCGGATTAGCCTCTTACCAGCAGCATTGGAACAGTTTTTCCACTTTTGGATTTTTGCCTGGTCTTTTTGCGAATTGAAATCGGCTACATTAACTATGTACAATCGCGACTGGTCATTACTATATTCAACTTTTCATTATAAGTTATGTGCCCTTCGGTAGCCCAGACGACGTCAAATCTTTGGGCCAAGCCCATTTAACTCACCCAGCAAATGTCTTACTTCTAAGTCGAAGACAAACTCAATGTCTTTATCTACATGTAGGAAAACCACACCATTTGTAT
The DNA here is from genome assembly GCF_032854445.1 of Liolophura sinensis. Classification (NCBI taxonomy): domain Eukaryota; kingdom Metazoa; phylum Mollusca; class Polyplacophora; order Chitonida; family Chitonidae; genus Liolophura; species Liolophura sinensis. The sequence goes on along the minus strand of NW_027018067.1, from coordinate 6,455 downwards.
ATAAAAAAAACACAAGGTACTTGATACAGTCCGCTGTAAAAAGGACAATTGAACACTGACCCACATCAATAAGGTGCCAAAAGATGCGCAATTGGGCCAGGCATCTCCAGCTGTTGAAAAATTGCAAATTTCCTTGGTTTTCATGGAGTAAGAGCCGTTGCTGGGCACGTGATCTTGACATCAATGATTATTCATTTGTGGCTACAGCCAAAAGTATTGGTCGGAGAGCAACGCGGTTTGCACCATTCGATTTCTCGTCAAAAAATACGTCGGATTAGCCTCTTACCAGCAGCATTGGAACAGTTTTTCCACTTTTGGATTTTGGCAGGTCTTTTTGCTAATTGAAATCGGCTACATTAACTATGTACAATCGCGACTGGTCATTACTATATTCAACTTTTCATTATAAGTTATGTGCCCTTCGGTAGCCCAGACGACGTCAAATCTTTGGGCCAAGCCCATTTAACTCACCCAGCAAATGTCTTACTTCTAAGTCGAAGACAAACTCAATGTCTTTATCTACATGTAGAAAAACCACACCATTTGTATATAAAAAAAACACAAGGTACTTGATACAGTCCGCTGTAAAAAGGACAATTGAACACTGACCCACATCAATAAGGTGCCAAAAGATGCGCAATTGGGCCAGGCATCTCCAGCTGTTGAAAAATTGCAAATTTCCTTGGTTTCCATGGAGTAAGAGCCGTTGCTGGGCACGTGATCTTGACATCAATGATTATTCATTTGTGGCTACAGCCAAAAGTATTGGTCGGAGAGCAACGCGGTTTGCACCATTCGATTTCTCGTCAAAAAATACGTCGGATTAGCCTCTTACCAGCAGCATTGGAACAGTTTTTCCACTTTTGGATTTTTGCCAGGTCTTTTTGCTAATTGAAATCGGCTACATTAACTATGTACAATCGCGACTGGTCATTACTATATTCAACTTTTCATTATAAGTTATGTGCCCTTCGGTAGCCCAGACGACGCCAAATCTTTGGGCCAAGCCCATTTAACTCACCCAGCAAATGTCTCACTTCTAAGTCGAAGACAAACTCAATGTCTTTATCTACATGTAGAAGAACCACACCATTTGTATATAAAAAAAACACAAGGTACTTGATACAGTCCGCTGTAAAAAGTACAATTGAACACTGACCCACATCAATAAGGTGCCAAAAGATGCGCAATTGGGCCAGGCATCTCCAGCTGTTGAAAAATTGCAAATTTCCTTGGTTTCCATGGAGTAAGACCCGTTGCTGGGCACGTGATCTTGACATCAATGATTATTCATTTGTGGCTATAGCCAAAAGTATTGGTCGGAGAGCAACGCGGTTTGCACCATTCGATTTCTCGTCAAAAAATACGTCGGATTAGCCTCTTACCAGCAGCATTGGAACAGTTTTTCTACTTTTGGATTTTTGCCTGGTCTTTTTGCGAATTGAAATCGGCTACATTAACTATGTACACTCGCGACTGGTCATTACTATATTCAACTTTTCATTATAAGTTATGTGCCCTTCGGTAGCCCAGACGACGTCAAATCTTTGGGCCAAGCCCATTTAACTCACCCAGCAAATGTCTTACTTCTAAGTCGAAGACAAACTCAATGTCTTTATCTACATGTAGAAAAACCACACCATTTGTATATAAAAAAAACACAAGGTACTTGATACAGTCCGCTGTAAAAAGTACAATTGAACACTGACCCACATCAATAAGGTGCCAAAAGATGCGCAATTGGGCCAGGCATCCCCAGCTGTTGAAAAATTGCAAATTTCCTTGGTTTCCATGGAGTAAGAGCCGTTGCTGGGCACGTGATCTTGACATCAATGATTATTCATTTGTGGCTACAGCCAAAAGTATTGGTCGGAGAGCAACGCGGTTTGCACCATTCGATTTCTCGTCAAAAAATACGTCGGATTAGCCTCTTACCAGCAGCATTGGAACAGTTTTTCCACTTTTGGATTTTTGCCTGGTCTTTTTGCGAATTGAAATCGGCTACATTAACTATGTACAATCGCGACTGGTCATTACTATATTCAACTTTTCATTATAAGTTATGTGCCCTTCGGTAGCCCAGACGACGTCAAATCTTTGGGCCAAGCCCATTTAACTCACCCAGCAAATGTCTTACTTCTAAGTCGAAGACAAACTCAATGTCTTTATCTACATGTAGGAAAACCACACCATTTGTATATAAAAAAAACACAAGGTACTTGATACAGTCCGCTGTAAAAAGGACAATTGAACACTGACCCACATCAATAAGGTGCCAAAAGATGCGCAATTGGGCCAGGCATCTCCAGCTGTTGAAAAATTGCAAATTTCCTTGGTTTTCATGGAGTAAGAGCCGTTGCTGGGCACGTGATCTTGACATCAATGATTATTCATTTGTGGCTACAGCCAAAAGTATTGGTCGGAGAGCAACGCGGTTTGCACCATTCGATTTCTCGTCAAAAAATACGTCGGATTAGCCTCTTACCAGCAGCATTGGAACAGTTTTTCCACTTTTGGATTTTTGCCAGGTCTTTTTGCTAATTGAAATCGGCTACATTAACTATGTACAATCGCGACTGGTCATTACTATATTCAACTTTTCATTATAAGTTATGTGCCCTTCGGTAGCCCAGACGACGTCAAATCTTTGGGCCAAGCCCATTTAACTCACCCAGCAAATGTCTTACTTCTAAGTCGAAGACAAACTCAATGTCTTTATCTACATGTAGAAAAACCACACCATTTGTATATAAAAAAAACACAAGGTACTTGATACAGTCCGCTGTAAAAAGGACAATTGAACACTGACCCACATCAATAAGGTGCCAAAAGATGCGCAATTGGGCCAGGCATCTCCAGCTGTTGAAAAATTGCAAATTTCCTTGGTTTCCATGGAGTAAGAGCCGTTGCTGGGCACGTGATCTTGACATCAATGATTATTCATTTGTGGCTACAGCCAAAAGTATTGGTCGGAGAGCAACGCGGTTTGCACCATTCGATTTCTCGTCAAAAAATACGTCGGATTAGCCTCTTACCAGCAGCATTGGAACAGTTTTTCCACTTTTGGATTTTTGCCAGGTCTTTTTGCTAATTGAAATCGGCTACATTAACTATGTACAATCGCGACTGGTCATTACTATATTCAACTTTTCATTATAAGTTATGTGCCCTTCGGTAGCCCAGACGACGCCAAATCTTTGGGCCAAGCCCATTTAACTCACCCAGCAAATGTCTCACTTCTAAGTCGAAGACAAACTCAATGTCTTTATCTACATGTAGAAGAACCACACCATTTGTATATAAAAAAAACACAAGGTACTTGATACAGTCCGCTGTAAAAAGTACAATTGAACACTGACCCACATCAATAAGGTGCCAAAAGATGCGCAATTGGGCCAGGCATCTCCAGCTGTTGAAAAATTGCAAATTTCCTTGGTTTCCATGGAGTAAGACCCGTTGCTGGGCACGTGATCTTGACATCAATGATTATTCATTTGTGGCTATAGCCAAAAGTATTGGTCGGAGAGCAACGCGGTTTGCACCATTCGATTTCTCGTCAAAAAATACGTCGGATTAGCCTCTTACCAGCAGCATTGGAACAGTTTTTCTACTTTTGGATTTTTGCCTGGTCTTTTTGCGAATTGAAATCGGCTACATTAACTATGTACACTCGCGACTGGTCATTACTATATTCAACTTTTCATTATAAGTTATGTGCCCTTCGGTAGCCCAGACGACGTCAAATCTTTGGGCCAAGCCCATTTAACTCACCCAGCAAATGTCTTACTTCTAAGTCGAAGACAAACTCAATGTCTTTATCTACATGTAGAAAAACCACACCATTTGTATATAAAAAAAACACAAGGTACTTGATACAGTCCGCTGTAAAAAGTACAATTGAACACTGACCCACATCAATAAGGTGCCAAAAGATGCGCAATTGGGCCAGGCATCCCCAGCTGTTGAAAAATTGCAAATTTCCTTGGTTTCCATGGAGTAAGAGCCGTTGCTGGGCACGTGATCTTGACATCAATGATTATTCATTTGTGGCTACAGCCAAAAGTATTGGTCGGAGAGCAACGCGGTTTGCACCATTCGATTTCTCGTCAAAAAATACGTCGGATTAGCCTCTTACCAGCAGCATTGGAACAGTTTTTCCACTTTTGGATTTTTGCCTGGTCTTTTTGCGAATTGAAATCGGCTACATTAACTATGTACAATCGCGACTGGTCATTACTATATTCAACTTTTCATTATAAGTTATGTGCCCTTCGGTAGCCCAGACGACGTCAAATCTTTGGGCCAAGCCCATTTAACTCACCCAGCAAATGTCTTACTTCTAAGTCGAAGACAAACTCAATGTCTTTATCTACATGTAGGAAAACCACACCATTTGTATATAAAAAAAACACAAGGTACTTGATACAGTCCGCTGTAAAAAGGACAATTGAACACTGACCCACATCAATAAGGTGCCAAAAGATGCGCAATTGGGCCAGGCATCTCCAGCTGTTGAAAAATTGCAAATTTCCTTGGTTTCCATGGAGTAAGAGCCGTTGCTGGGCACGTGATCTTGACATCAATGATTATTCATTTGTGGCTACAGCCAAAAGTATTGGTCGGAGAGCAACGCGGTTTGCACCATTCGATTTCTCGTCAAAAAATACGTCGGATTAGCCTCTTACCAGCAGCATTGGAACAGTTTTTCCACTTTTGGATTTTTCCCAGGTCTTTTTGCGAATTGAAATCGGCTACATTAACTATGTACAATCGCGACTGGTCATTACTATATTCAACTTTTCATTATAAGTTATGTGGCCTTCGGTAGCCCAGACGACGTCAAATCTTTGGGCCAAGCCCATTTGACTCACCCAGCAAATGTCTTACTTCTAAGTCGAAGACAAACTCAATGTCTTTATCTACATGTAGAAAAACCACACCATTTGTATATAAAAAAAACACAAGGTACTTGATACAGTCCGCTGTAAAAAGTACAATTGAACACTGACCCACATCAATAAGGTGCCAAAAGATGCGCAATTTGGGCAGGCATCTCCAGCTGTTGAAAAATTGCAAATTTCCTTGGTTTCCATGGAGTAAGAGCCGTTGCTGGGCACGTGATCTTGACATCAATGATTATTCATTTGTGGCTACAGCCAAAAGTATTGGTCGGAGAGCAACGTGGTTTGCACCATTCGATTTCTCGTCAAAAAATACGTCGGATTAGCCTCTTACCAGCAGCATTGGAACAGTTTTTCCACTTTTGGATTTTTGCCTGGTATTTTTTTTAATTGAAATCGGCTACATTAACTATGTACAATCGCGACTGGTCATTACTATATTCAACTTTTCATTATAAGTTATGTGCCCTTCGGTAGCCCAGACGACGTCAAATCTTTGGGCCAAGCCCATTTAACTCACCCAGCAAATGTCTTACTTCTAAGTCGAAGACAAACTCAATGTCTTTATCTACATGTAGAAAAACCACACCATTTGTATATAAAAAAAAACACAAGGTACTTGATACAGTCCGCTGTAAAAAGTACAATTGAACACTGACCCACATCAATAAGGTGCCAAAAGATGCGCAATTGGGCCAGGCATCTCCAGCTGTTGAAAAATTGCAAATTTCCTTGGTTTCCATGGAGTAAGAGCAGTTGCTGGGCACGTGATCTTGACATCAATGATTATTCATTTGTGGCTACAGCCAAAAGTATTGGTCGGAGAGCAACGCGGTTTGCACCATTCGATTTCTCGTCAAAAAATACGTCGGATTAGCCTCTTACCAGCAGCATTGGAACAGTTTTTCCACTTTTGGATTTTTGCCTGGTCTTTTTGCGAATTGAAATCGGCTACATTAACTATGTACAATCGCGACTGGTCATTACTATATTCAACTTTTCATTATAAGTTATGTGCCCTTCGGTAGCCCAGACGATGTCAAATCTTTGGGCCAAGCCCATTTAACTCACCCAGCAAATGTCTTACTTCTAAGTCGAAGACAAACTCAATGTCTTTATCTACATGTAGAAAAACCACACCATTTGTATATAAAAAAAACACAAGGTACTTGATACAGTCCGCTGTAAAAAGTACAATTGAACACTGACCCACATCAATAAGGTGCCAAAAGATGCGCAATTGGGTCAGGCATCTCCAGCTGTTGAAAAATTGCAAATTTCCTTGGTTTCCATGGAGTAAGAGCCGTTGCTGGGCACGTGATCTTGACATCAATGATTATTCATTTGTGGCTACAGCCAAAAGTATTAGTCGGAGAGCAACGTGGTTTGCACCATTCGATTTCTCGTCAAAAAATACGTCGGATTAGCCTCTTACCAGCAGCATTGGAACAGTTTTTCTACTTTTGGATTTTTGCCTGGTATTTTTTCTAATTGAAATCGGCTACATTAACTATGTACAATCGCGACTGGTCATTACTATATTCAACTTTTCAT